>NW_006408528.1:741908-748203 GCF_000296735.1 Chrysochloris asiatica | reverse complement strand
TAACAGAAGGAAACACTGTCTGGTCCTGCACCAGTCTCACAATTATTCCTATGCTTGAGTCCATTGTTGGATTCCATTGATGAACTCCATTGTCAATTCATTTCCTTCTCTGATACTCTTCTTCTCTTTCTATCTAGTTTAACAAGCATGATATCCTTCTCTAGGGCTCATCCCTCCTAATAACAAGTCTAAAGTAAGTGAGAGGAAATCTCATCATCCTACCTTCTGAGTAACATTCAGGCTGCTGTACTTCTTTCAAGGAAGATTCTCTCCTTTTCTGGCAGTCCATGGCATACTCATTATTCTTTGCAAACACCATAATTCAAAGGCATCCATTCTTCTTTGGTCTTCCTTATTCATTTTCCAATTTTGGCATGCATATAAAATGATTTAAAATATCATAGCCTGGGTCAGGCACATCTTACTCTTCAAAGTGACATCTATGTACCATGTTAACAGATTAGCCCAGTGCAAAATTTCTGGACTGCTTTCTTCAGTGGGTGTTGATTATGGTTCCGAATAAAATGAAACCCTTGTCTCCATTTGCTTATTGGCCCAGTTGTGATGATTTTTGGTTTCTGTATGCTGAGTTACAATCCTTACAGAAGGCTGTAGTCTTTGGTCTTCATTAGTTAGTGCTTTAAGTCTTCTTTAGAGTCAACAAACAAGAGTGTGTCATGTACACACGGCAGGTTATTAATAAATGATCCACCAATTCTAGTGCTATGTTCTTCATATACTTCAGCTTCTTGAATTATTTGCTTAGCATATAGATTAAGTATGGTGAAAGGATACAATCCTGATGCACATCTTTTCTGATTTTAAACGATTCAATATCCCCTTGTTCTGTTCATGACTCTCTCTTGGTCTATGCTCAGGTTCTTAAATTCAGAATAAGGAAAGTCATTATTTTTTCTGTTATTAAATCAAACTGAATTTGACTCCATGCCTTATTTTACTTAGTAAAGTGACACTCCCAATTGTTTTTGCAGTATCTATCTCCTTTCTAAGGTCACATGGCTCCCTGGTGGTGCAATGGGTTAAGCATTGGGCTGCAAACCACAAGGTCATTGCTTCAAGCATACCAGCTACTCCATAGGAGAAAGACTAGGTTGTCTGCTCCCATAACAATGTACAGTCTCCGCCTTCCAAGACTAAGACTCAGTGTGAATACACGAGCAGACATGCCCTCTGACTGGTGACCATATTGGTCACCGATAAGGGAAAGTGTGGGAAAAACAGCAATTAAGCTGCAATCTAAGCCCTACCACGTTCAATAGACTCCTGTGAACCTGGGTGGAGACCTGGTTCGCCAGCAGTATAGCAAGACCTGGGGAGTCCTGGGCCCAGCAGTGACATAGCCACAGAGGATTACAGTGGAGAGTGAAGCAGCCAGCTGATAAGAAGATAGGGCATATGCACAAGAACACCCACACTTGCAGGTAATATCCATTTGACCTGGCTTCAATGGCTGGATGATCAGAACTCAACTAGAAGAAGGAAGAAGCGGGAAAAAAGAGATATCTGATACAATTTGATGAATTTAACCTACACCTATGGATGTAGTAGCTCAAAAGAGGGAACAAATCTTTACAGCAAGGATTATTTCCACCCCCTCAGTACACAGGGTAGACAGGGATAGGCAGCTTGGACATTGGCTGCCCAAAATGGGGGGCTACAATGGCAAGAAGTGACTGGCTTACAAGCTTTCAAGAGGGAGCCTAGATCCAGAGGGCATGGAGGAAGGTAGAATCTCCACTGAGTAGTATCCAATCTGTCTGGAAAGGGTAGATGACAGGAGATGGGGATAGCACTCATGTGGTAAAATAGTGAATAATTGTTATCAGGACTGATTGTAAGGGTTGGAAATGTAAAGGTAGGCATTTTATAGCAAAAGGAGGGGAGTGGTTGACTTTGCAGTCCAGGAGTGGAGGTCCCTGGGACCATCAAGGGAGAAAGGCAGAGTGTGGGATCCTACTCAGAGAAAAAGAGATGCCAGAGATGGAGGTAGAAACGATGTCATGGAGAGATGGAATGACTGGGGACTCTAGACCCAGAGAAGGAGAGGGGCTGTGTGCTGAAGATCAGGAGGCAGGCTTGCAGGGTATACCCTCTGGTTGGTTGATAATGCATGGAGGGTATTGTAACCATGGCAATGTAACACTAAATGATAGGATGAATGTAAAGCTAATGTGCTCCCATGTAAACTATCACATAATTCACAATAAAACATTTTTTTAAAAAAGTACAGTCTCAGAAACCCTAGGGAGTAGTTTAGTCCCTAAGGTCTGCCTTATAGGGTCTCTCTGAGATGGAATTGACTAGATGGCAACAGATTTTGGTGGGATTTTAAGGATATATAAGCCTGGTGTGGCACTGCTAGATAATGCACTAGAGTACAATGTTGGTTAGAACCACAAGGTCCTCAGTTCAAACTTACCAGTCGCTCCTCGGATACCCTATACAAGATCGCTATGAGTTGGAATCTACTCAACAGCACTTTACAACAGCAGGAAGTGGGAAGAGCACTTGCATATGGAGCATGTCATTACAGTTGTGCTTAATGGAGGTTCAGAAGCCTAGCGCCATTTTCCAGCCATCTTGTAAAACTTCTGGATCCCTGTTGTTAAGTGACGTCGAGTTGGTCTCTGAGGAGCAGCTGGTGGGTTTGAGCTATCAACCTTGTGGTTAGCAGTCCAGTGCTTATCCTGCCACACCACACCAGGAGTCCCACTTATGGGTAGGTGTAATTATTGTGTGCCGAGTAGATTTCAATTCATAATGAACCTACATGACAGAATAGAACTGCCCCATACTTTTACTGGAGAAGATCAGTAAGTCTTTCTCTCATAGAAACACTGGGTGCCTTCGGATTGCCAACCTTTTTGGGACATCCAAGAATTTACAGGTAGCACCACCAGGTGTATTCAATGGACCTCCCACAGGTGCATACAGGCCTCTGGGGTTTTACTAAGGAATGAGGCATGGGTTTTTATTAATCATCACTCTAGTGGATTTCTATCTCCTTATTACCTAAGGTCATCTTCTTTCTCTCTTGGATGCTTTTGACTCCATTTCTATTTGACTTTTTCCCATTCCTCTTTCTTTCTAATCTCCAGATTAACTGTCTCAAAGAATTCAGACTTTTTCATGTAATGAGTGATTAGATACCAAAAGATTTTGAAAAGTAGAGTATCTAATGTGTGTTATAAAAAGGTCCAAGTGGAAATGTATAGGAAGAAAAGAGGTATGAACAACTCCAGAGAAGATGGCTCCAGAATTTAAATTTTACTTGGTCTTGAGCTGAAGTGGAAATAGGAATGGACGTTTATACAAAAACTGCAGCAAGTAAAAAATATTTTCTTACAGCAAAGTAGTATATTGATAAGATAATATATTAAAGTTATTAAACAGAGGCTTTAATCTATCACTAGTTTGTATGAAAACAGTATTTTTAAATAGTAAATTCAAGTATTTGGGAAATGATCTTCAAATTTTAATGAACGTAAGAATCACCTAGGATTCTTGTAATACAGATTTATTTATGAGCTTCAAACCTAGAAATCTTGAAACAGTAGGTGTGGAGAGACAAGCATTTCTATTTTAATATGCACTTCAAGTGATGCAGATGACGTGCAAATCACTTTGACAGTGTTTGGGAAGCATAATAGTAATAATAAAAGGAAGCATTTATTGCCCACTTCCTATATGCCCTACATTTGACCAAGTCAATATATACATTATCTTATTATATCCTTATAGTAAACTTAAGATGTGGCTATTAATATTATCCCCCAATTTTTTCAAAATCAAGAGTTAGCAGCATAAAGCAATAGAACTAATGTATTAGTTTCCTAGGACTGCCCTCAAAGCAAACAAGCCAAAAAGCACACACACTACAAACTAGGTGGCTTATAAAAACAGAAGTTTATTGTTTCAGTCCTGAAGGCTAAAAGTGTCTGTTGTGTCTGTTTCTTGCTCTGGTGGCACCAAGCTGCTGCATAATTTCAACTCAGTCTCCCATATGGCTGTCTTCTCTCTCTGTGTGTATTTGTCTTCTATCCTCTTTTATAAGGATACCTCATATTGGATTAAGATCAATTTTATTCCAAAATGACTTAACTGATAACATTTTCAAAGACAGTACTTACAAGCAAGACCATGTTCATGGGTACCAGGGGTTCATAATTGTTCACCATTATCTTTTAGTGAACATGTTTAATCTATTGTTGTTATTAAGTGCTATGGTGTTGGTTTCAACTCATTGTGACCCTGTATAGTATTTTCGAGGCTTTAAATCTCATGCAGAACGACTTGTGGGCTCACAGTGCTGAGTCATAAGTGATGAACCCGACTATTCAATTACAGAACTCACATTGGAGAAGTTAATGATATTAAAGACTATAGCTTTTGTCATTCCTCTTGTACTTCTCTTTCAAAAGTTTCAACTGATCGGGACCAGTGCCACATTCAATGAGATTGCCTGATTAAATTTACTCCAGTAAAAAATTTCACTCCTAAGTAGAGAAAGACCAGCTGGAACATAATCAGTCATCGTAGTGGGATGCCCTAGATATGAACATGCCCATCTACCAAGAATAATACATATGCACATAGCAGTGATTCTAAAATAAATATAGAAAATTTCTACAGCATGTGTTATTATACCACTTAAGCAGAAAACACAAGAACTTTAAAGTGGGACATTATTGCCTTGAATTTTTTTTTCATCTCTGTCTTAAAATTGACATTTCAAAGTAAATTCATTATCTTGACATTTAAGCATTAATTGCTTAAAGAAATGGTCCATAATAAAGCATGATAAAAGTCAAACATAACTTTACTTTTTTAAACTACCTCTTAGACCCAAACTACTATACCTATTAAGACTGAAGGGCAAATGACTCATTTATGTTCTCTATGACAACAGAGGAACTAGTAGTTTATGTTGCTTCAAAAAGAGAAAATTAGGCAAAATATGCTATTTGTTGCTGTTGTTAAGTGCTGTTCAGTTGTTTCCAATTCATAACAACCCTGTATAGGGTTTCCAAAGAGTGGCTGGTAAGTTTGAAGCATCAATCTTGCAGTTCAAACCGACTTTTCAGTTGAGTGCTTATCCTATAGTGACACACCAGGACTTCAAAATATGCTATAGGCCATATTTAAAGTCCATACAGTGCAATACACATGTTTTCTTCCCACTTTGAGAAATAGATCTAAGAGGTAATCATTGATCAATTTTCCTTACTAAAACTTATGAAGAAATGAACATCAAAACTTTTTTTTCTTGATTAAACACTTTCTTTTCTTATTTGTTTCTTCAAACCTGCCTGATATCAGTACTTCATACACAACACACTTACTTCCATCCCTTTGTGTATTATACACCTCTGTCTGAAATTCCTTTCTAACTTCACGTCTTTCTTGAACAGCTCCTCTCTTCGGAGCGCAGCATCATTTTCACTGGGGGGCAGCCCCCAATTCTCATCTTAGTCTATGCTAGATTTCCTTCCTAGATTTTCCCAGGGCATCTTCTGTAGTGCTTTAACATAACACTTATATAACATAACATAATTACATGAGTTGAACACTTATCTTTCCACATTAAATTACAAATTCTTTGAGAATAGACACTATGTCTAGTAATCTGTTTGCAGTATTTCTCACTTCAAATAAATGTAAAAAATGTGTCTTTGTGCTCTTTCATACCTAGCAATGAAGAACATATTCAATTTAAGTGTTAATATCTCAGAAGTCCTAAGAGTTACTTCTTTTTTGGGTGTTTGTGCACCCCTTATCTCTCTCTCTCTTTTTTTTTTTTTTTTAGTTTTTACTGTGAATTGAGTGAAAATTTACAGTGCAGATCATCAGTTTTATATTCAACAAATCATATACTTTGTTTCATTACAATGATTATAATCTCCTCCATGTACCATCAGTTAACAGTATTTTTCTCTATTTACTTTAGTATATATAATAATTTAAAGCAATAAATGGCACATTGTGCATGTCTGTCTCCTGGCCGCCAGGAATTTAGAGTCCTCAACTGCTCCTTCTCTCCATGTCCCCATCTCTGCATCTGTCTCTGGTGTTGCTGCTTCTCCAGATAGGGTTCTGCATTCTGCATGTGCTCTTCTTCCTTGATGGTCTTAGGGTCCTCTGTTTCTGGATTGTAGGATTAACTACTCTCCTGTTTTTGTTACAAAACTTCCCCCTTTACATCTGCAAAAATTGCAATTATTCATGATAACAATTACTCACTATTGAATCATAAGAATCTTATCCCCATCTCTTT
>NW_006408528.1:709796-741808 GCF_000296735.1 Chrysochloris asiatica | reverse complement strand
CAATTGTGACAGTCTCAATTAATTATGACAACAATTACTCACTATTGAATCATAAGAATCTTATCCCCATCTCTTTTCACCAGACCCATCTAGACAAGATGAAAACTATTCAGTGGGGACTCTATAGGTCCCTTATCTTTTATCATTAAAATAATATAATCATCAAATTCTTGTTTGACCATACTTTGTTACAGTATTTCTTCATCAACTGTTTCCTGCTGTCTAATTATACTACTGTGAAGATACATAAAGCATGAAGGATTCTGAAGTTTGTTTTGAGATTTGCTCTTTTTCTTTCTTTTCTTTCAGACGGATGTCTGTTGATATGCACAGAAACTAAAGTTAGAAGAATAAGATCTACTTTTAATAGATATAGACAAACCATAAATTGGATAATTTGTTCCAAATATTCAAAATTAGCCTACTTGATGCTACTATAAATCCTCTTAAGAGCAAATATTTATAGTTTTTCAAATTGCTTTAAACTCTTGTTGGTGAAGGCATTTATATAAACTCCAAAATGAAGAACCTCAGCTACAACTAAGTTAGTTATAGTTCCTTGATGTTTACAGGAAATATAGAAATAATCAAAGGAATAGAAAATATGTTTATATTTTAACCTAGTAGCACAGCCCTAATCAGGCCATCCTGGCTTCCAAGGAGCATTCAAGCTGTATGTTTTCTAACACAGATTGGTTGGTACTTTAAATATTCTCCTCCAACAGCATAGCCCAAATGTGTCAATTCTTCAATGGTCACTCTTATTCACTGTCCAACTTTCACATGCATATGAAATCATTTAAAATGTCATGGTTTGAATCAGATCAGGTGCACCTTAGTCTTTAACTGATATTTTTGCTCTTGAACACTTTAAAGAGGTCTTGTGAAGCAGACTTGTCTAATGCAATACATCATTTGATATTTTGACTGCTGCTTCCATGAATGTTGATGGTTGGTTGAGCTAAATGAAGTCTTTGACAATTTCAATCCTTTCACCATTTATATGGATGTTGTTTATTGGTCCAGTGGTAAGGATTTTTGTTTTTACATTGATGTGAAACCCATATTGAAGGCCGTGGCCTTTGATGTTCATAAGTAAGTATTTTAAGCACTCTTCATTTTCAGCAAACAAGGTTGTTTTATATGCATATCACAGGTTGATAATGAGTCTTCCTCCTATCCTGATGTCACATATTTCTTCTTAAAATCTAATTTCTTGGGTTATTTTTCAGCATACAGATTGAATAAATATGGTGAAAGAATACAACCCTGGCTCACACCTTTCCTAATTTTAATCCATTCAGTGTCCCCCTGTTCTGTTCAAACAACTGCCTCTTGGTCTATGTACAGATTCCTTATTATCAGAATTAAGTGCTCTGGAATACTCATTCTCCTCAATGTTGTCTGTAATTTGTCATGATCAACACAATTGAAAGTCTTTGTGTAGCCATCTTTCTGGTACTTTTGCTATCAGCCAAGATCCATTTGACATCAGCAATGATATTCCTTGTTTCACATCCTCTTCTGAATCTGACTTGAATCTCTGGAAGTTCTCAGAGAAGTCAACCATACATTGATTTCTCTAAAAGTCAATGTATGGTTACAGTCATTTTAAAAATTATCTTAAGCAAAAATTTACTTGCATGAGATATTAATAATATTGTCCAAAGAATTCCACATTTCACTGGGTCACCTCTCTTTGAAATGGGCACAAATATGAATCTGTTCCAGTCAGTTGGCCAGGTAGTTGTTTTGCTACATTTCTTAGCATAAATGAATAAGAGCCTCCTGTACTTTATCAAAGATTTCAATTTGTGTTCCATCAGTTTCCAGTGTCTTGTTCTTTGCCAATTCCTTCAATGCACTTTGGACTTCTTCTTTCATTATCATTGACTCTTGATCATATGATACCTCTTTAAATGATTAAATATCCATCATTTCTTTTTGATACAGGGACTCTGTGTATTCCTTCCATTTTCTTTTGATGCTTTCTGCACCATTCAATATTTTACCCATGGAATCCTTCAATATTGCAAATCAAGTTTTAATTATTTCTTCACTTTCTTCAGCTTGAATAATGCTGAGTGTGTTCTTACTTTTTGGTTTTCTACCTCCAGGTCTTTGCACATTTCGTTATATTTGACTTTGTCTTTTTAAACTGCCATTTGAAAATTTCTGTTCAGCTCTTTTACCTCCTCATTTTCTCCATTTGCCTTAACATCTCTATGCTGGAGAGCAAGTTTCATAGGCTCTTCTAACACCCATTTTGGTCTTTTCCTTTTTTCTTGTTTTCTTAATGAACTTTTGCTGTCTTTTTATATGATATTTTTGATGTCATCCCACAACTCTTCTGGTTTTTGGTATTGAGTGTCGAATGCATCAAATCTGGTCTTTAGATGATCTTTAAATTCAGGTGGAATATTTTCAGGGTCATATTTTGGTTCTTATGGACTGTTTTAATTTTCTTCTACTTCAGCCTGCACTCACAGATGAGCAATTGTTATGGTTTATTCTACAGTCTTGCTCCTTGCCTTGTTTTGGCTGGTGATATGGAGATTTTCTACTGTCTTTCCCACAAATGTAATCAGTTTGATTCCTGTATATTCCATCTGGTGTGGTCCATGTGTATAGTCATGTTTTACGTTGTTTTAAAAAAGATATTTGCAATGAAGAAGTCGTTGATTTTGCAGAATTCTATCATGCAATCTCCAGCATCATTTCTATCACCATGGCCATATTTTTCAGCTACTGATCCTGTCTCTTTGTTTCCAATCTTTGCATTCCAATCACCAGTAAATATCAATACATCTTGATTGCATGTTTGATCAACTTCAGACTGAAGAAGTCATCTTCAATTTCATCATCACTGGCTTTAGTGGTTGTTGGTAAATTTGAATAACAGTGTTATTAACTAGTCTTCCTTGTAGGCCTATGGATATTATCCTATCACAGACAGCATTGTATTTCAAGACAGATTTTGATATGCTGTTTTTGATGATGAATGTGACATCATTCCTCTTCAATTTGTTATTCCCAGCACTGTAAACCATATGATTGTCAGATTTAAAATGCCCAATACCAGTCCATTTCAGCTCACTAATGCCTAGGATATAGATGTTTATATGTTCCATTTCATTTTTTACCATTTCCAATATTCCTAGATTCATACTTCGTACATTCCATGTTCTGATTATTAATGGATGTGACAGCTGTTTCTCTTCACTTCAAGTTGTGTCCCATCAGCAGATGAAGGTCCCAAAGGCTTTATTACATTCTCATCATCATGGTCAACTCTATTTTGAGGAGGAAGTTCTTCTCCAATCATATTTTGAGTGTCTTCTCACCTGAGGGCCTCATCTTCCAGCATTACATCTGGTCAGAGTCTGGCACCCATCATTCTGTTTTAATATTGAATACTGAGGTGCTAACAGCATCTCACTGCTCTTTATAAGGATTTAGTGACTGAATATCTTCAGAAGTAGTCTGTCTTTCCTTTTTTCTACTCTGTCTTTGTTTGGAAGCTCAGGTGAAACTTGTTCACTGTGTGTGATCCTGCTGGTATTTAAAATACCAGAATCACAGCAACAAGTTACTACAGTATGACAATCTGACAGATGAGTGGTGGTGATGGAATATGGAATTAGCATCATTATAGAAGCAAAACCACAAATGTGAACCTTAATTGTGGTTGTAAAAATATTTTACGTCTTTAATCTGTATTGAAGGATAATTGATAAGTGAGGAAGTCTAAAAGATAAAAATGTTATAAGAGGAACCATTTTCTTAAAAAAGTTGTCTTTGTTCTTGCTTATCCTTCATTAATAAATCCTTATAAAGGTTGGTTCTGTTTATATGTGAAGTCCTGCTGTGGTACTGCAGAATAATGGACTGGACCACAACATCAATTTGAACTGCAAAATTGCTTGTTCAAATCCTCCAGCAGTTCTGAAGAAACCCTATACTGGCTCACTGTGAATCAGAACCAACTTGATGGCACTTAACAAAAACAACATGTTTATATATACTCCTCCAGACAAAGACCAGGTTTTGTGAGTTTCCACTGAACTTTATAGACACTTCATAAATATTAAATAATCAATTTCATCTTAGCAAACAGTGACAGAATCTTCAACAAATACACTGTACTTTCTTAACCATTACATTATATACAGATAAATAGATTTAAATTTAAAACAGGCTGAATGGTATGATTATTTAAAGTGTATCTTTTTCATTAACTTTCTAGCTCCCATAAAATATTGAGCTCATTTAAAATAAAATCATATTTCCTGCTTAAATATCAGCTTAATTTTTAAGCAGTATAATTACTATAAATACTAAGAAGGATATTTTCAAAGAAGTAATTTTGTCATATTATTAAAAATATCAAGTCCTTTAAAAATTCTTATTTTGTTTAAAAAAAGTCACTGTAAGCTAGATTACTAAGACAAACATCCCCAATTGCTATATATTGTATAAATAGTAAGGTTTTTTAGGATTATATATTAATAGGAAAGCGTTCTGGTTTTGATTAAATGTATCCATGACTAGCTAATCATATTCTGAGTTCTCTTTACCTAACGTTGTTTACCTGACATTTAAAAATTAAATAGAAAGAAATGCATCTAAATCTATGCTACACATTTGAAATTGATAGTGTATATTTGGTATTAGAGGGATAAAATTTATAGGCCTGAGTGACAATTTTATACAACAAGACATGAGAAAGTAAAATTCCATTCAAATTCCATTCTTATCACTATTCATGAAAACAGCATTTCTCAGCTGAAAAAGCTAACAGTGGTATTACATGGTGACATTATTTCAGAAGAGTTGTCTATGATGCAGAATATCTAATTTTTTTCACACACCAGTAAGAACTATGTAAAATTTAGCATTTAATTTACGTTCTATATGCAATATTTTAAAGGGCAAGGTTAAGTGCTTTTAAAATATTATAATAACCTAAAATTAATATAAAACCAAAAATTTTATATTGATGTACCTCTTTTCTTCCAACTTTTTCCAAATAGCCTTGCCAAAAAGGATAGTATATCTTGATATACTAAAGATACGAAAACTATTATTGCCGCTTTAGTAAAAAAGAAACTGGAGCATGGAATTGCATAAATGATTTTTCAAAGGCAACCTAGATAAAGCATCGGAGTATAAGAATCACAGGATAGCTTCAGCTTCAGTATTCCTCACTTTAGTGCTTGATATTTTTTAAAAAAAATATTAAAGCCCATGAAACAGCCTAATAACATCATGTACAAAGGACAAAGCTAGTAACTGCACTGTTTTCACAACCTTATAGAATCACAGTTGATGCAAGACCATACAATTTAATCCCTTGTTTTTATGGACAAGGAAGCTATATCTAGAGGGATCGTGACTTGCCCAAGGCCATGGAGTAAAGTATGTTAATAGCATAGACAAGACTGGAATCTAGGTGCCCTTTCTTCATTGTATAACATTGTGTCCACCATGATTAAAGTTAAAGCATCTAATCAAGTTCCTAGATGCATTGATTTTTAAGTAATTAGATTAATGACATAAAGAGTTCATTACAATAGATTTCTACTTTAATATGTTTCAAATGTACTTTGTACTTGAAACATTGATTTTACTCACCTTTTATACTTAAAAGTAAACACAATTTAAAAAATCTTTTCTTAATTAATTTAGAAAAAAGGCATGACGATGTCTGCTGAAAATACACAGTGGGCACAACAATGAACACACCA
Organism: Chrysochloris asiatica; assembly: GCF_000296735.1. Lineage (NCBI taxonomy): Eukaryota > Metazoa > Chordata > Mammalia > Afrosoricida > Chrysochloridae > Chrysochloris > Chrysochloris asiatica. The sequence goes on along the minus strand of NW_006408528.1, from coordinate 736,061 downwards.
GCAATTGTGAGGATGGTGCAGGACCAGGCAAGATTTTGGCTTGTTCTCCTTACAGTCACTATCAGTCAGAGCCAACTCAATAAAACCAGAGAGCAATGAGTCTTCACCTATGACGCCTCGCTTTTGTTTAACTTATTTAAGAAATCTATCCACTACCGTTTGTACTTCTGAAAGTTTTAAGCATAAAAACACAGGTGTAAGCAAACCTTTTCTCATATTTCTTTTGTTTTAAAGCTGCCTTTAATGTTTTCATTGGCATCACTTTTTAAGTTAGGAATTAGAAAATATATAGACAATGTTATTGTGGGGTTTGGGGTTCATTGTTATTCACAGTGACCCTATGGGGCATAATAGACTGTCCCATAGAGATTCCTAGGCTGTAAATCCTTCCAGGAACGGATCCTCAGGTCTTTTCTCCTGAGGAGAGCTGGTAAGTTCATACTGCATACTTTTCTGTTAGTAGTCAAGCACTTAACCACTGCATCACCAGACTTTTGAGAGGCAATCAACCCAGAAAACTCACTGCCTTTGCATCGATTCCAACTTACAATGATTCTATGTAGGGTTTCTAAGACAGGAAATCTTTGCTGGTCTACACAGCTTCATTTTTTACTTGAGGAGAGGCTGTTGTTGGACTGGTGGGTTTGAACTGCCAACCTTGAGGCTAGCAGACCAATGCCCAACTCACAGGGCTCCTTTAAAGTTTAAATAGAAAGTTGTATCCCTTCTTCAGCAAAAATATTTCAAAAACATTGATCCTCACACCAATTTGTCTCATCTTTCTTCTGTGCCTCTCAGGAATCCCAATGCAATGTCAATAGCAGACGTTTAAATGGTACTAACCCATAAGGTTGAAGAAAATAGGAGAGAAAGTGATGGATCAGAATTCTCAGCACATTTTTGGAAAGTGGGAAGCAGAAGGAATGCTGGTGATTCACATGATTAGTGCAGTAACCAGTTGGCTTAGAGTAGAGATGGATTAGAAGTGAGCCAATTCAAACTTCAAACTGCAAAATTTCAGGCACCAGTTAACATGAAAGCTAAGTGATATGCTCTGGAAGCAAACAGAAATATTAGTTTTTAAAGTTTGCACATAAAATGGTTAGTTGCCTCCTTTCACTCAGATGCCTTGCTGTCCTGTAACCCCCCTCCCATCACTGGTATTGATGTTAGTTGCCTTGCAGTTGGTTGTGACTCATATATACCAGGAGGAAACTTACATGGTCCTGGGTTCATTGTGATGCTTGAGCTCATTGTTTTGGCTATTGTGTCAATCCATCTCATTGAAGATATTCCTTGTTTTCAATAGTTTTGAACTTTATCAGGGAGCTGGGTGACTCTGTAGGATAAGTGCTGGACTGAGACATTTAACATTAACAATACTTTATCAACCATATTAACACCTTTATAAACAGCAGAGGGAGTTTCCAGGCAGTACACACAGTAAAAGCAAGTGGTAGGTAACAAGAAGTTCAAGTCCATGGAAAAATATCTTGGAAGGAAATCTGGCAATCTACTTTAGAAAACTCAGGCACTGGAAACCCTATGCAGCACATTCTACCTCTGACATACATGGGACATACATGGGAATTCATTTAATAGCAACTTTTTTTTTTTTGGACTGGTTGATCATAGAAGCGTGACACAGCCAATCTCGATCCACAAGGAAGAACTCTTTCATTCATGAGATATGTCAGTCACAAGAAGGCTATAGGTACAGCTCTGACTACCATTTGTTCAGGATGAGGCAAAAGAAATCTGTGTAGACTGATGCTGGGCTAGATGGTTTTAATGACTTTTCCAGTGCTGAAGTTTTATAAGTCTGCAGCTAATCACTTATATAGGTAGAATAAGTGAGTATTCAGGGCTAGAGATTTTGCTTGCGAGGCTGTTTTTAAGGGCCCTTGAATCAGTTATGACTCATTGTGACCCTGTATAGGTTTCTGAGGAGTAACTGGTGGGTTTGACCCACCAACCTTTCTGTTAGCAGTTCAGTGCTTATTGTATAACGCCACACCAGGAGTCCTATGTTTGTGATGGACTTGTGGCACTGTGGGTTAATGTACCAGACTGTAAACTTGTTTGAACTGCAAGGTCAGTGGTTTAAGCTCACAGCTGCTCTTTAGAAACCCTATACAGGTTTTCGTGGTAGGTCAGAACCAACACAATGGCACTTAACAACAACAACAACAACAACAATAAATAAGAGACTCTTCTCAGTGGAGAGACTTTATAAACAGAAAGAAGACTAAATCAGAGGAGACAGAGAGCCTGAGTGATACTGAAACATTCAGGGGAGAAAGAATAAGCAGCTTTTAACAAAGGAAAGCAGGGACAAAAAGAAAAAAATCAGAATCACTAGTTTAACATAGAATGTCACGTCAGCATTTATCTTCACATGAAACATTTTGTACTATATTCAGAATTCCTATTTCACCTTAGTCCTGCCTAATAAATAAACCTTTCCCATCTGAAAATTCTATTTATGAAGTTATTGCTTAGTTTTAGAGTTATTCAGATTTAAATTAGTCCCTCCTCTCAGAGTTTTCCATTTATAATAGCATCTTAACTAGTATATCTTTCCTGTGAGGATAAATTACTATAGCTGTGGGTTTAAAATCTATGGTTACCTTCCATCCTCCTGCATTTTTAACTGAGTTTATATTCAGTCTCTTCGGAGAGAAATATGACCAAACAACTAGGTGAACAATTTCATTACCTACTCCAATTGTACATTAGTGGCAGGATAAAAATAAATTCTAGGCCCAATAAGCAAGGTAGAAGAATTTCGGGAGTACTCATTTCTTTTAATTCTCTGTTTAGCTTTGACCTGGGACTAACACCAGTGTGACAAAGGTAACACTTATTGATAAAGAAACATTTACATTTTAAAGAATCCCTCCCTCCTCATAAGCAATAAGATTTCATACTGTAAATTCACTTGACAGAAGACTACAGAAACAATGAAAGCAAAACTGTCAATAAAAGATTCATTGCAACAAAGTAGTTTTCAAATGGAGTCCTGAAGCTTGTAGCTGAATGAAGTCAATCTAAAAGAGACCCATTTAGTGTAAGCAGGAGAAACTGCACAAGCATGAAGCATGTTCTGCATGGGGTTTCTTCAGATTCAGGATGGGATGTCATTTCAGTGTGGTGGTGACATTACTAAAGCAGGGTAATCTAGGGTTAGGGAACTACTCCATCACTTGTCCGTCAGTCTGCTATACTGTCGTTGCTTACCTGTTACTGCAGTGCTACTGGTATTAAACATATCAGCAGGTTGACCCATGATGGACAGGTTTCAGTAAAACTTTCAGAATAGGACAGAAGAGAAAGAAAGCCCTAGTGACGTATTTCCAAAACGTTGCCAAGGAAAACCCCATGGATCACAACAGAATATTAACCACAGTAGTGCTGGAAGGTGCACTTCCTACTGGTGGCTAACATGAATTCTAGGAACCTAGGCATCGTTTTTCTGCTTTTTTCTTGGGGTTGCTGTGAATTGAGGCTGACTCAATGGCAAGTAGCAACAAACAACATGAAGTACTAGTGTTTTGGGATGAATTCCTGGCTTAGTCCCCAACGAATACACTGAGAGATAGATTTGTCAAGCCTGGCTAGAATTGGATTCTTACCTTACAATGTGCATACATACCTGAATTCCTGTGTTTCCCTGGCTGGCATAATTGGCACTTATTTCACTGAGCTAGTACTATGAATGCAGATGTTTGTCCTACTACACGCATTACTGATATTTCCTCATTTGCTTTAAATTACACTACATGTCTAAGGAATTCACATTCTTATTTCCAAATACCTCAGGGTTTTATTATGGCAATCTATAGTGGCAAGGAAACACATATAATACCCTTTCCCCCTAACATCATTTGTGATTGATATATTTCACGCCTCATAATGTCTTCAAGTCCTATCCATACTGAAGCATGCCTCAGACTTTGTTTCTTCTATAGGTTGAGTTATGCTACATTGTATATATGTGTCATTTTGTTTATCCATTCTTGTACTGATGGGTACTTAGGTAGTTGCCACTTTTTGGCTATTGTGAATAGTCCCTGCAATGACCAATGCTCTGTTTTGAGACTCAGCTTTCATGTCTTTTGTGTACCTACCGAGGAGTGGAATTTCTGGGCCACTCTGCTTTTTACATTTTGAGGAACCACCAAACTATTTTCCACAACAGCTATGCCATCTTGCATTTCCAATACTAATGGATAAAGGTCCCAATTTCCCACATCCTAGCCAACATGTGGTGCTGTGGGCTAATGCACTGGGCTGCTAGGTCGGTTTGAACCATAAAGTCGGCAGTTCAAGCTCACCAGCCGCTTCTCAGAAACCTTATACAGGGTGGGAATCAACTCGACGACACTTAACAACAGCAAAAATCCAACATTGGTTATATTATTCTCTGTAGTTTTTTAATCTTAGCCATCCAGTGGCAATGAAATAATATTCCATTGTGGTTTTGATTTGCATTTCTTTGCTGAGCATCTTTTCATGTGTTTGGTGGCCATTTGAATATTCTTTTTTGTGAAATGTTTGTTCAAGTCCTTTGCTCATTTTATAATTGGGCTATTTGCCTTTCTGATGTTAAGTTGTCTAAGTTTTATACGTATTTTGGAGGTATGATTTTTGAAGATATTTTCCCAGTTGGCAATTTATTTTTTCATTTTATTGGTGGCCATTTGATGAAAAAGAGTTTTCAATTTTTATGATGTCACATTTATTTATTTATTGCTGTTTGTGCGTTTACAAAATTATATTAGATAACCATGGTTAAGAGCTGGATCCACCAGCATTTCCCCGCACTGTCTTCAAAGAAATTCTATGGTTTCAGTTTGCACTTCTAGGTCCTTGTTCTATTTTAATTTGTTTTTGTGTATGGTATGAGGCATGGATTTTCCTGAATGCAGAAATCCAGTATCTCCAATACCATTTATTGAAGCCACTCCTCTTTACCCAATGACTAGACTTAACACCTTTATAAAAACTCAGTTGATTGTAAATGTGTGGGGTTTATTTCTGAACTTTTTATTTGACTCCATTTGTCTATGTGTCTACTATTAATACCAGTACCAGATTGCTTTGATTACCATAGCTGTATAATATGTTTTGAAATCAGGAAGCATAATTTTATAATAAAAAATGCTTTAGCTATTCAGGGCCTAGATTATTATTTTCCACCCTTTGTCAGCCAGTTTGCTGTACTGTGGTAACTGGCATATTGCTGTGATGCTGGAAGCTGTCCCACTGATTTCTGACCTAACAGCGGGGTCACCTTGGTAGACAGAATTCATCAGAGTGTCCAGACTAAGATAGAATGAGAAAAAGGACTCATCACTCTACTTCTGAAAAAAAAAAAAAAAATGGCCGTTGAAAACCTTATGTGTAGAAGCGGAACATTGTCTCATGTGGTATCAGAAGATGAGGCCCTCAGATTGGGAGACACTCAAAATGTCATTACGAGAGAGCTCCCTGCAAAAAAATAGAACTGACCTTAAAGACATGGATGGAGTAAAGCTTTCAGGACTTTCATTTGCTGGTGTGATAAGACTCACAATGAGAAGAACATCTGCATAATATTATTGAAACACGAATTATTCCAAGTATGAAACTTGCAAACTTGTAAGGTTATCAAAAAATAAAATGGAACTCTTGAAAATCTATATTCTAGGCATTAATGAGCTGAAATGTATTGATATGTGCCATTTTAAATCAAAGAATGGTGTCATATTCATTGTAAAGAAGAACATTTCAAAATCTATCCTGAAGTACAATGTTGCCAGAATAATATTACTGTGCATACAAGGGAGACCAGTTAATGACTATTATTCAAATTTATTTAACAATCACTACTTCCAAAGACAAAGATATTGAAGATTGTTACCAACTTCTGCAGTCTGAATTGAAAAAAACCAGCAATCAAGAAGCTTTGATGATTACCGGTGATTGTAATGGGAAAGTTAGAAATGGAGAATGAAAGGTAGCTAGAAATTTTAGCTTTGGTTATAGAAATGAGACTAGAAATAGCAAGATAGAATTTTGCAAGATCAATGACTTATTCATTGCAAATATTTTTTTCAACAACATTAATGTTGACCATATATGTGAGCTTTGTCCCATGGAGTACACAGGATAGAACACAAAGGAATCAAATAAACTACATCTGTGGGAAAAGACAATGGAAAAGCTGAATATAATCAGTCAAAAGAAGTCCAGGAACCCACTGTGTAATGGGAAATTGCATACATTAAAGTTTATATTGAAGCTGGGACAATGAAAACCAGTCCACAAGGACCAAACTATGATCTTGAATATATTACACTGGAATTTAGTGACTATTTCAAGTATATATTTGACACATTAAGCATTTATGACTGAAGACCAGATGAGTTGTGGAATGACATCAAGAACATCATATATGTAAGGAAAGCAAATATAACTAAAATAATTAAAAACAACCAAACATTAAAAAAAATGAAAGAATTGATATCAAAAAGAGATGCTGAGACTTGCTTTTTAGCATAGAATAGATAAAGCAAACATAAGAAAAAAATGACATAGACGATATGAAAGGAAAATTAAAAGGATCCCTCAAGAAGAGAAGACAGTAAAGTAATATAGTTATATATGCATGGAGTCACTGTACCAAAAATAAATGGTCAATTTTCAATTATTTCAAGAGGTAGCAGATGATCAAGAACCAGTGACTCTGAAGGAAGAAGTCCAATTTGCACTGAAGGCATTGAAAATGGACAAGGCTCCAAAAATTAATGAAATACACATTGAAATATTTCTAACTTCCAGCAAGATGGTGTACTAGGCAGACATACTACATGGACATAAATAAATAAAACTGATATAGATGAAAATTCTGGCACCCTGAACTTTAGAAGAAAGGTTAGAGAGATGGATGGAGTGCTTTATGAGAGGAGAGGCAGAGTAGGGATGGCGAGAGATGGAGACTGACTGGCAAACAACTGATCAGACATGGCTCGACCATCTTGTGAGCAGCATTGGTAGTCAAGGGAGGCCTGGCAGAGCAAATTCAATACAGGTGATGGGAAAGGTATAATTTCTTCTTTTCCCCCATGCTCCCCTGGTGACTAGAAGTGTGTCCAGCTCCCATCCTCATCTACCCTGAGAGCAGGTAACCTCAGAGAAAAATAATACAACTGCACATCAAAATAAAAAAAGAGAAAAACCAGAAAGATTTATTAAACATTAACACAGCAGAATTGAAAATTGCAAGAAACCCCACAAACACAATGAACTCAGCATAGAAAATTATGTGGAACAAAGAATCCAACAGTACCATAAATAAAACGACAGCAATCAATTCATACCTATTGATAATTATACTAAATGCAAATGGATTAAATATACCAGTCAAGAGACATAAAGAGCACAATGGTTAAGAAAATAAAATCTTTTAATATGCGGTCTACAAGAGATATAGCAAAAAGATGGAGACAGCCTAAATGTCCATCAACAGAAGAATGGTTAAATAAATTTTGGTACATACACACAATGGAATACCACAAAACATTGAGGAATAATGATGAATCTTTAAAATACCTCACAAGATGATTGTACCTGGAGGACTTCATGCTGATTGAGATTGTTGTTGTTGTTAAGTGCCATTGAGTTGATTTTGACCCTTAGTGATCAAGGTGTTGCCAATAAGAGATATACGATTTCCAAGGAGTGACTGATGAGCTTGAACTGCCGACCTTAAGGTTCAAACCGGCTTTGCAGTCCAGCTCATTAACTCGCAGCAGCATATTCAGGTTGTGGACTGGTGTTTTACTATAACTGGAGTGTGACTAGTTTTTGACCCACACTTGTATGAAAAAGTACATGGCATCAGAATTAAAGGAAGACTCATTAACAACCTGTCATATGCAGATGATAAACCTTGCTTATAGAAAGTGGATTTACAATACATTCTGATGAAGGTCAAAGACTATTGCCTTCAATATGGATTGCACATCAGTGAAAAGAAAACAAAAATCCTCACAACTGGCCCAACAAAGTACATCATGATAATAGAGAAAAGGTTGATGTTGTCATAACTTCATTTTGCTTGAGTCCACTATCAACACTCATAGAAGAAGTAAAAAAATCAAACAACACATTGCATTAGGCAAACCTGTTGCATAAGACCTCTTTAAAGTGTTCAAGAGCAATGATTTCATTTTAAGGACTAAAGTGCACCTGCCTAAGCCATAGTATTTTCAATAGACTCATATGCATATGAAAATTGGACAGTGAATAAAGAAGACCATAGAAGAATTGGTGCACTTGAGTTATGGTGTTTGAGGTTATTAAAAGCATCATGGATTGCCAGAAGAACAAACCACTCTGTGTATGTTGAAGTACAGCTAGAATGCTTGTTAATAACTAGGATGGAGAGAAATCCTCTCTCATGCTTGGATACATTATCAAGAGTATCAGGAGGTACTGTTCTCTGGAGAAGGACATCATAGTTGGTACAGTGGAGGGTCAACAAAAAAGAGGAAGTCCCCCAAAGAAATTCATTGGCATAGTAACAGCAGTGATGGGCTCAAGTTTTACAACAAATGTGAGTATGATTAAGGATTGAACAGTGTTTCGTTCTGTTGTACATTGGGACGCTATGAGTAGGATCCATTCAAAGGTACCTAACAATAACAACATTGTATTCTTGCACTCCTGGAGTACATCCAAATTACAAATTAGCTACTATATTACATACATAATGTGAAATTCACTCAGTTAATATTTTGTTTCAGATATTGCATCTATTTATGACTGGTAATTTTTCTTTCTAAAATTGGCCTTTGAGAACATATGAACCTTACCCTCTGCTTGTTGTGACTCTATTATGACTCATAATGCCACTGTTGAACAGAATAATGTATCTCCACAGGGTTTTCTAGACGATGGTTTTTGTGGGAGGAGATCACCAGGTCTTTTCCCCTCAAAAAGACGCTGGGGTGTTTGAATGGTTCACTTATGTGTTAGCAGATGAGTACTTTACTGTACCACCAGGGTAACAGAATATGAAATTTATCTAATCTTAATATATTTGGGAATGTTTGCCCTTTATCTGAGAGAGTATATTTATGTCTAGGATTATGTTTCTGAAATATTTGATAAAATTTGTCTAAAAAAATTCATTGGGCCGTGTGTCTCCATTGTTAGAAAATGCTAATTAATGGTTAAAAGAATACTCAGTCTTTTTTTTTTTTTTATTATATACTTTTTAGGCAATTTTGATAAGATTTCTTTTTTCTATTAATTTTCTAAGTTATACACTTTAATGAATATTTTGCACTTATTTATTTTTCTTTTATTCTTTATTATACTGCTGATTGTATTTTCAAATCTTTCTTTTTTTTTCCTTCCTCAGTCTTTTTGGAAAATTGTTTGTTTCATTAACTTTATTATTATAGCTATGTTTTCCATTTCATTAAGTTCTGCTCTGGTCATTAATTTTGTTTACACTTCCTTTAGTTTTCTTCTGTCTTGTAAAATAAATTTATTCATGGTGTATTTTTTTATACAAGGTCTTAATAAGTATCAAATATGCAGTCTTTCATTTAATGAGTTCTGAATTTTTTGTCATTTCTAGAAATTTCCTTCAAATATCCATGTTAATAGAAGTGGTATCATATCTGATGGATTCAGCTTGGGTTTTCAGTCACCTCTGGAACAATCACCCAAGGAGCACCTCTGGAGCACCTCTGGAGCAATCACCCAAGACAAAAGTTGACAAGATAAAATAGCCCTGGTTGTTAAAACACTCCATAAAGAATTGCAGTTTTTCCAAAAAGAAGACAATAATGCCATGACTTAGGAAGTTGTAGGAGGTGCTGAGTGTATCCAGTGTGAATGATACTACTCAGAATCCTGATGTGGGGTTACTAGGAGCCAGAACCTACTCAATTGCATTTAACAACAACACTATGAGTCTTTAATTCTGTATACTAGGCCTATTCTATATTTTGTATTACATTAGAGAAGAAAGTACTAGACAGGAGTAATAGAAGTATTATTTCAATCTCACAAGTTCAATCCATTGTATTAAATATGTAGTACTTATTGATATACAAAATTCTTGAATTTTCTTTTGAGTTTGCTTCCTTCTTATTTTAATATGGGATTACTGCCAAAATGCAAAAGTTCAATTCCTTAAGGAGAAATTGGAATCTAATAGTAAATGGAATAAGCAATATTGATTTCACTAGGAAGTTAAAGAATATAGTTTCTAAGATAATGCATTTATATTTCTTATTATATAACTATTTGTTTAATATATATGGCAATAGATTGAAAATGAGAGTATTACTTTGGTTTTCTTTGACCTATGAAAAGAGAGTGTGAAGATTAAACAATATATTTGAAGGAATTTAGGAATAAAGAACAGATGGCAACTATGACATTGAAAAAGTTTATTCATGGTCTAGCTTTTCCTTAATAGTTTTATTAGATGGTTGTTAGATTATGAACTCCCTAAGAACAAGAATCAAATTCTTATCACTTATTATCCTCAGCAATTGTGGCAAATTATCAATACCTGGGTATTTGATAGATAGAAAGTGATCCCAGGCACTGGAGGTGAGGGAGCATGGGTAGAAATGGAATTGCAATACAAAACATACTTAAAATATGATCAGTAGCATTAGAGTTGTAAAGATGGACTGGCATGGAAACTGAACAGGAATGTGCACATACAGTAGGCAGAAATAGAAAAACAAGGGTCATACCCAGGCTGTCCATGAAATACACACACCGGGGGGCTTGATCAGTCTCCAAACTCCACTTCCTAGGCTACTGTTGATTTTCCTTGAGTGATTGTGCCAGTCTGTCACTCTTCTCTCTCGATTCTTTGAAACCATGTTCATTCTACAGCAGTCCAAAAAAAAAAATATTTTTATTGCTTTGAATCTTTCAATCATATTGGGTTGATATTTGACATACTTGTTGACAGTCTAAATGGATTTTTTAATAGTGTAGCTTAGATAAATCTTTCTTTTGTTGTAGGGCAGCCAAAAATGTTTTTATGGATAACTGTAGCTTAATAAGCAGCTAGAGTTGGGGTTTTTTTTTTAAATGTAGGCATTTAATTTTTAATATGGATTGGTTTCTTTTGGTAATTAAAAACAAACATTTTGTGAAGCTGCCAACATATTAATCAAAATAATATAGGGTTATGCACATCATGTATTTAAATATGTTTTACTTAAAACATATTTAATTCTGTCCTGAAGTGGAATAATGAAATAAAATGAAACTGGAGTAAAACAAAGTCCTTTAATCCTTATATCATTTGTAAGTCAAAGGTCACGTATAAAACTCAATAGAACCATAATAAAATTTAAGTACTTTCCAAAGTTTACTTGGGGAAATACATATCTAAATGTTTGCATCACTATACTAATGTATAGTGCCAGGAAATAAAAGACGTATGCAATATCTTGGTTACGCAGACCTCAGAATTTTAGCCAGTAGTCAAGTTTAATCAATAATGATCAATGCTAATCTGAGGTTTGTGAGCCAGTCTAGCAATGTAGCTGCACCATTTTGGTAACTTGGGCCCAAACCACATTGTTTTATTGAGAGGCCAAACAAAGGACCCCAAAGGAATATTTTCTTTCTTTTTTATACCTCTATGGCTAAGTTGCTAGTAAACTCCCCAAACAAAAAGATACCATCAAAAATGATAATTTCAAGGGCTTTGTGCAGTTCCAGGCAGTGTGCTGGTGTTTCTCTAACTTCTCTTATTGCTATACAGTTGGGAGGGTTCTGGTACTTATTCTGCATCTTTGCCTTTATATCAGTAAAATAGAAAATCCAATACCAATATCTTCTAATAAAAGACATCTTAGCATTTATATCTTAATATTGAATGTCACATGTCTTACTTGTCTACTTACCAATTAGCTGACATCTTATGAATTCTCCAACATCCAATTCTAACTATATTAAACAAAAGGGCAAGTTAGAAAGAGTTGCTATAAAATCATATGTTGTTAGGTGCTGTCGAGTTAGTTCCGATTCATAATGAACAACAGAATAAAACACTGTCTGGTACTAAGCCAACCTCACAGTCATTGCTATCTTTGAGTCTATTGCCACTACCATGTGCTAATCCATCTCATTGGGGGCTTCCTACTTCTTTGCTCATGCTCCACTTTATACCTAGCATAATGTCCTTCTCCAGGGACTAGCACCTCCTGATAATGTGCCCTAAGTCTAACCATCCTGGCTTCTAAGGAACGTTCTGGCTGAACTTCTTCCAACACAGATTTGTTTATTCTTCTGGCAGTTTATGGTACTTTCAATGTTCTTCTCCAACATCATAACTCAAATGCATTAATTCTTCTACTATCTTCCTTATTCATTGTCCAAATTTCACATGCATATGAAGCTACTGAAAATACCATGGCTTCTGTAAGGCCACCTTAGTCCTCAAACTGATAACTTTCTCTTGAACACTTTAAAGAGGTCTTGTGCAGCAGAGTTGCCTAATGCAGTTGTCATTTGATTCCTTCACTGCTGCCTCCATGATTGCTGACAGTGGGCTCAATACAATGAAGTATTTGACAACTTCAATCTTTTCTTCATTTGTCTTGATGTTACTTATTGTTCCAGTGGTGAGGATCTAGATTTTCTTTACTTTGAGATGCAATCTGTATCATTAACATTGAATGCAAGTATAATTTTGCAAAAGATAATACAAAAATGACTGCACCCATTAACAGAGACCTGCTTTCCAGAGGTTCACATTGAATTCAGAAGAAGACATGGTATAAGGAATATCATCACTGACCTCATATGAATGTTGGCTGAAATCAGAGAATACCAGAAAGATGTTTACCTGTGCTTTATTGACTACACAAAGGCTTTAGATTTTGTGGATCATGACAAGCTATGGACAACATTGTGGATAATGATTATTCTGAAACACTTTAATTGTGCTTATGAGGAAACCTAATAGACCAAGAGGAAGTCTTTTGAACAGAACAAGGGAACACTGAATGTTTCAAAATTAGGAAAGGTATGCACCAGGCTTGTATTCTTTCACTATACTTAATCAACCTGTATGCTAAGCAAATAATCCCAGAATTTTGATTATATGATTATATGAAGAAGAATGTGGCCTCAGGATTGGAGGAAGACTCATTAACAACTTGCAATATGCAGATAATACAATCTTGCTTTCTGAAAGTGAAGAGGACTTGAAATACTTAATGATGAAGACCAAAGACCATAGCCTTAGGTATAGGTTGCACCTCAATGTAAAGAAAACAAAAATCATCACCACTGGACCATTAGACAACATCATGATAAATAGAGAAAAGATAGAAGTTGTCAAAGACTTCTTTGTTTTTATTTATTTTTTTGTCCAGCCCAACCACATCAATCATCACTTTTAATACAAATGATCAAAACTAGAAAATTACCATTTATAATATTATTACTAAGTAACTACTGACTTTATATGGATTTCTTCAGTTTTTTCACTAATGGCTTTTTTTGGTATAGCTTTTATTGTGAATTGACTGATAGTTTACATGGGAGAACATTAGTTTTGCACTCAATCTATATCGTATTTTGTGTCATTGCAATGATTACAATTCCCTCCATGCATCACTGGTTAACAGTATTTGTTTCTATTTCCTCTGGGGTTTTTTTGTTTTGTTTTTTGATGTACACAAAAGAACACAGGATTGTATAATCATTTAAACAGTCAAAGGACACATTCTCCCAGCCAGTCTCTTGGCCTCCAGCACACAGCCATTCTATTCTCATGAATACTCAGTCTCTCCATCCCACCATCTCTGCCTCCATCTCTGGTGTTGCTACTTCTTTGGATAGGGTCCCACATTCTGCTCATGCTCTTCTCTCTTGATGATTCTAGGGTCCTCTGTTCCTGTAATGTAAGATTAACTACTCCCCACTTCATGTTATAAAACATCTACCTTTACAGTTGTGACAATCACAATTAGTCATGATAATAATTACTCACTACTGAATCAAAAGAATCCTAACCCATCTCCTTTCACCAGACCAATCTAGAGAAGATGAAAACTATTTAGTGGTGGTTCTACTCCCCCCACTACTCTGAAACTGAACATCCTCTTGAAAATTTGTAAGCTAGCTACTTTGTGCTTTTATAGTCTCCACCCTATTTTAAGTAGCCAATGTCTAAGTTGCCCATCCCTACCAATCCTGTGTACAGAGAGGATAGGCTTCATCCTCGATGTGAAGACTCCACTCTTGGTTGGTATTTTGAGCTACTACATCCATAAATATAGGTCAAATTCATCAAACTGTAGCAATTTACACTTGCTTCCTTTATCAAATTTCTTTATCTTCCTCTAGCCAGGTTCTGATCATCAAGCCATCCAAGTTAGGTCAAATGGGTACTATCTGAAAGTTTGGATGCTCTTGTTTATCTCCCTGACATCATATCAGCTAGACACTTCACTCTCAGCTCTAGCCCACCATGGCTAGATCAGTGTCCATGGGCTCAGAAGTTCCCAAGTGTCCACAAACTTTGGACCAACCAGTCCTTCCTTTTCTCTCTCTCATCTCAAGGTCGACAGGAGTCTATGGAATGTGGTAGAACTCAGCCCATGTCTTCATTACTGTCTTTCCCCCACTTCCACTCACAAGTAGACAAACTGTCTCCAGTGAGCTTACATGCCTGCTTGTGTGTTATCTTTGAGTTTCAGTATTTAAAGGAGGTTTGTCCTGAAGGGACTTGATTGCTTACCTTGAGGGTGCCCCAGCAAACAGCTTGCTTGTTCTTATAATATCCAGACAGACTGTCATTATTGTTTTTGTTTTTTCCTACTGGTCTTTCTTTCAAGAAGTAGCTTCTGTTCCTGTAGCCACTCTAGTCTGGTCTGCATGTCCAAATATTTCATTTTGATCAGATCAACCATCAATATTCATGGAAGCAGCAGTCAAGAAATCAAAGTATGTATTGCATTAGGTAAATCTGCTGCAGATGACTTCTTTAAAATGTTGAAGAGCAAAGATTTCAGTTTGAGAATTAATCTTGCTTGACCTAAGTCATGGTATTTTCAATAGCATCATATGCATGTGAAAGTTGGACATGAATAAGGAAGAACATAGAAGAATGCACACATTTCAGTAATGGTGTTGGAGGAGAATATTAAAAGTACCATGCAGTGCCAAAAACCTAACAAATCTGTGTTGGAAGAAGTACACCCAGAATGTTCCTAAGATCTAGGATGGCCATACTTCATTTTTCATACTTTGGACATATTATAAGGGTGAACAAAATATGAATGCCACAGCTTCCTTACAGCAACACAAAAGCCATCACAGTACAACAAACTGACAGATATGTAGTGGACAAAATCATAGAAACCTTTATAAGCAAAACTGTCAAAATGTGGAGTTAAGTTTTCCATCTAAGTCTATACATACACTTCTAAAGGCACGATTTCCATCTGTCTAACCCTTTTCTTAAAAGTCCTATGTTTTTTGATGTACACCTTGTTAAAATAGCAGTTATAGCATTCTCAAGGAACTCAAATTGTTTTCTTTTTAAATGTTCTCTGTCTAAACATTTTACATGGAAGTCTGAAGATGCCAGATTAGAGTTGTAGTGTAGATGGGGTAAAATTTCTCCATGAAATTCTCACAGTATAGAACTTGCTACCCTAGAAAAATGAACAGGAACACTGTCACAATGAAAAGAAGCTCTTTGCTGCATCTTTTCTGGACTTTTTCTTATCAGTGTAGTTTTTAAATTTCTTCAAACCTCTTCATTATAATCCTCCATTATCATCCTTTTAGAAAAATCGATCAAGATTTCCTCTTTGGAATTCCCAAAAATACCCATCATCATTGTTGACTTCTCAGTCTTGAATTTTACAGACCCAGCAGATGCTTTCAGAAGATGCTGTTTTGATTGAACCTATTTTTCTTAAAGACTCCCTATCATGTATTTAATTGTATCCCTCTAAAATATGTGTCTGATTGGCTGGGCCTTGATTCTCAGAGGTTTCACAGTTATGTGATGATATAATGTGGCGGTTGTGTGAAGATCTCCTACTTTGTGAACTCATGTGATAAACCCTTAAAAGGATTATTTGTGAGTTGTTGTTAGATGCCATCGAGTTGGTACCGACCCATAGCGACCGTATGCACAGCAGAACAAAACACTGCTCGATCCTGGGCCAACCTCACTACTGTTGCCATGCTTGAGTCCATTGATGCTGCCACTTGGCCAATCCATCTCGTTGGGGGTCTCCCTCTTTTTCTCTGACCCTCCACCTTCCCAAACATAATATCCTTCTCCTGTGACTGGTTCCTCCTGACAATATATCCGAAGTATGAGAGACAAAGTTTGGCCATCTTGACCTTCAAGGAGCACTCTGGCTGCTCTTCTTCTAACATGGATCTATTGGTTCTGTTGGCAGTCCATGGCACTTTCAATATTCTCCTCCAACACCATAACTCAAAAGCATCAATTCTTCTACAGTCTTCCTTATTCACTGTTCAGCTTTTGCATGCATATGAGGTTATTGAAAATACCATGGCTTGGGTCAGGTGCACCTTAGTCCTTAAGCTGACATCTTTGCTCTTAAACACTTTTAAAAAGGCCTTGTGCAACAGATTTGCCTAATGCAATACATCATTTGATTACTTGACTGCTGCTTCCGTGAGTGTTGATAGTTGATCCAAGAAGAATGAAGTCCTTGACAACTTCAATCTTTTTTTTTCTGTTTATAAGAATGTTGTTTATTGGTCCAGTGGTGAGGATTTTTGTTTTCTTTACATTGAAGGCGGTGCTCTTTGATCTTCATCAGTAAATGTTTCAAGTCCTCTTCACTTTCAGCAAGCAAAGTTGTATCATCTGCATATCGCAGGTTGTTAATGAGTCTTCCTCCAAACCTGATGCCACATTTTTCTTCATAACACAGCTTCTCGGATTATTTGCTCAGCATACAGGTTGAATAAGTATGGTGAAGGAATATAACCATGTCACACACCCTTCTTAATTTTAAACCATTCAGTGTTCTGTTCGAACAACTGCTTCTTCGTCCAGGTACAGATTCCTCATGAGCACAATTAAGTGTTCCGGAATATTCATACTTTGCAATGTTGTCCATAGCTTGTCATGATCCACACAATCAGAAGCCTTTGTGTAGTCAATAAAGCACAGGTAAACATCTTTCTGATATTCTCTGTATTCAGCCAAGATCCATCGCACATCACCAATGATATCCCTTGTTCTGCGCCCTTTTCTGAATCTGGCTTGAACTTCTGGAAGTTCTCTGTCAGTGTATGACGGTAGCTGTTTCTGTATTACGTTTCTGTGTTTGTGGGTTGCAATACCCTTAATCTTATCACAACCCTTATCTGAAATAAGGAAGTTTCCCAAGGTCAGTAGTTAAAAACTACCAGCAGTTCCTTGGGAGAAAGATGAAGTCTTCTGTTCCCATTAAGATTTACATCCTTTGAAAACTTATAAAGAGTCACTATGAGTCAAAACTGACTCCATGGCACGTAACCACCACCAGTATATTCTATTATACAATCCTGACAACTCTTTTTGTTAAATTAGAATCTTAAATGGTTAGAATATTAAGAACAATCACAAATATTCTGACAATGTCAATCACATTCTTCCAACAAGTTGAGCTGAGAATGTGACAAATTTCTTAATTATGAACTTAATTTTCCCCAATAAGTGAGTAATTTAATAATATTAAGTGATCATCATCTATTAAGTGATGAGCTTCAATGAAGTTAATTTTAATATAACTGAATTCACTCCCTCTGCTTAAAGACAATTCAGCATCATTAATTTCTAGGGTGCTAATAGGTTTCAAGTGCTAATATTTTGACCTGTATAACATTTAAAAGTTTTAAGTATTTCAAAATAATGTGAAAGTATATATGGAGATAGTTTGGACTGAACTTGAACTGCTCTATAGATTTGTCTGCTTCCTCCTGATTGTTAGTTTGTCCATGTAGTGTTGCATTATGCTGAAAGTGAAGATCACTAGTTTCTCATTTTCTTTATGTTGATGGAGCCATTGAAAGCCCCAAACTACCACAAAGTCAGGAAATGCAAAGTGTGGTCACTTTCCACAACCTATTATGAAATAAAATTGCTTAGTATTCTTGAGTTATGTGAGGTTTCAGTTATTGATCTGGAGCATGCATCATCAACAAACAAATAAAATTAATGTGGCCCCCTTTGTCCCCTTTATTTTCTATAAAGGATCAGCCTGTCTTCAGGAGTTTATTCTGTAATTATAGCCAACAACAAACTTTTGTCTGCTGTCCTGTCCCACCCTGTAAAAGACTAATGTAGATACACTGCAAAAAGTAACAATTAGCATGTTTTTTTTTAAATTGTATATTGTTGTTGTTGTTTTTAAGAACAGTAGAGTTGGTTCTGATTCATAGTGACCCTGCACAGGATTTCTGAGGCAGTAAATCCTTATGGGAGCAGAACGCCTCCTCTTTCTTCTGTGGAACCGCTGGTAGTTTCAAACTGCTAACCTTGAAGTTGGCAGCCTGACTCATAACCACTAAGCTACCAGAGCTCCTTCATTGTATATGTGTTGTTATTGTTAGGTGCCTTTGAGTCGGTACCAACTCATAGTGACCTTATGCACAGCAGAATGAAACACTGTCCAATCCTGGGCCAATCTCACTACTGTTGCCATGCTTGAGTCCATCGATGCTGCCACTTGGCCAATCCATCTCCTTGGGGGTGTTCTCTTTCTCTGTCCCTTCATCTTACCAAACATGATATCCTTCTCCAGTGACTGGTCCGTCCTGACAATCTGTTGGAAGTATGAGAGATGAAGTTTGGCCATCTTGGCCTCCAAGAAGCACTCTTCCAAATTTGATCTATTGGTTCTTTTGGTAGCCCACGACCCTTTCAATATTCTCCTCCAACACCATAACTCAAAAGCATCAATTTTATGGTCCTCCTTATTCACTGTCCAGCATTCGCATGCATCTATTGTATTACTAATGTGTAATTTATCATTGTGATGAGATTCTAAAATTATTATTAATTTTTTAGGGTTAGCAGTAGTTCTGTGCTTGTGAAATAAAAGGATAAGCTTTAGATATACTTCCACTGAAATACAATGTATTAAATTTGTAGTAATTTTATAGATACAACTGATTTGATATAATCTTTAGTTATTCACAACCAAAAGATAAGACCTAAATTTTATCGAGTTATGTTGCTCTTTAAGTAATAAAGTATAGTCAAGCTAACATTTTTGCATAAAATTTCTCCATAGTGTTAGGTGAATATGTTCTTCATATTTTTGATGTACTTTTAAGAAATAACTTCAACAATTTCCCCTGGAATCATCTGCCTTCTTAATAAGAACTAGGATACTGCCAATGTTGTTGATTCTGCGTTTACGGCCCTTTCCTTGGGTCCTGGCATGGTGCTGTAGGATAAGTACTGGGTTGCTAACCACAAGGTGGGTGGATTAAATCCAACAGGTACATCTCAGAAACCCTATATAGGGCCACTATCAGTCAGAACTGATCTGATGGCACTTAACATCAACAACAACAACAGCAACAACTTAAACCCCATGGTGTCATATCAGAAAGAAGTACTATCCTGAGTTTTATATTATTTCCTTGATTTCTTCTCTTTTCCTTAAAAATTATTTTATTCAAGTTCTTTATAGAGCAACATCCAAATGCCAGATCCAGCTGCCAAGGAGATCCTGTAAAACAGTGAAGTCTGGCAAAACTATGGATTACTTCATGAGTTTGTGTGTTGTCCTTGTGCAGGGGACATGCTATTCTTCTTTGTTTCATTCCAATTTTAGTTTATGTGTTGTTGAAGCCAGCACGTCTTATTTCTAAGAATAGTTTTACCACATACATATATGGAGAGCTGGGTGTGGCACTGTAGGCTAAGCACGCTGGAGCATTAACTGCAGTGTTGACTGTTCAAATCTACCAGTTGCTCCTCAGAAACCTAATACAGGGTCGCTATGAGTTGGAATTGACTCGATGGCACTTAAAAATACAGCCTGTTCCTAAACAATATGTTGTTTAGATGTGCTTGTTTTTGAGCTTTAGAAAAATAACATGTATTATAATTTGCTTTTTAAAAAACTCAACACATTGTTTTAAAATTTCATCCATATCGTGTTATGTGACTGAAATTATTTTATTTTCATTGATATATATAATCTATAATAGAATGATTATTATTGTTTGTTTACTCATTTTCTTGTTCCTGGTCTTTTAGATTGTTTCTAATCTGTCTTTTTTGTTTTTATTTAATTAATGAACAATTCTATGATAGTATATTTCCTATTACATATGTGAAAAAGTGTCTATACTTGATCAACCAAGGAATGTAATTTTTAGATCATAGATAATTGTCATGCTTAGCATGCAAAATAATACCAACGTATTTTCTAGTTATCTACTAGCTAACACTCCCATTAATTGTAACAGAATTCTAATTTCAGCACATCCTTACCAAATTAAGGTTACCAGCATTAATTTTTGCCCATGTATTTTTTTAAATCAGTATCAAGGTTTGGTTTTAATATGTATTTTTGTGAGTACTACTGAGGTTCAGAAGGTAGTGGCTCTGTAGCATAGTTTCCACCACCATGCAAAAGACCCAGATTCAATTTCCAATCGGTATACCTTGAGTGCAGTTACAATGTGTCAGTCAGTGGAGGTCTGAGTGTGGCTAAAATGCTGAATAGTTTGCAGTAAAGATTCCAAACTAAAATAAAAGAAGAAGAAAGGTCAGGTGATTGCTTTCTGAAAAAGTAAGCCCACGTGACACCTTATGTTTTGTGTACGGCACCACCATTAATTTTATGCTGACTCAAGGACAGCTATAAGAAGGGTGAAACATTTTTCATCTGATCGATTATTATTAAAGCAAACACTTACACATTTTTGAAAAAGTGTCTGATTTTCTACTTTTCCCAGTTCTGTGGGCTGTTTAATTACTAATATAAAGTTGTTATACTTTGGATTTTGTTATTGTTGTTGTTAGGTGCCATCGAGTTGGTACCGACTCATAGTGATCTTATGCACAGCAGAATGAAACACTGCCTGATCCTGGTAGGCCTTTATTATGTATGAATTTTGAAATGTTTTTTTTCAATTTTGTGGTTTGTATTTTCATGTTCCTTGAATTGTTGCTCAATTAAAATTTTTTTTTTTAAATTTTCATGCAATTTAAAATAATTATTTTATTGTTACTGATTATTGTGTTGTGTTTAATACATGCTTATCTCAAGCTCATAAAAATTACCTTATTCTTTTTATAATAACAGTTATACATTTTTACTTTTTATATTTACATTATATTTCATTTGACTTTTAGGGGAAAATTCTGGAATAACTAACAATAGTTTAGTAAGTAAATATTTGTTTTCTATACAAATGCTAACAATGATAAGTAGGTCAGATTCCTTATAAAACAGACTCTGGGACCTGGATGTTTTTTGACAGGTGGTTTATTTTAAGAACAACACCTGTAAGGGGTGAGAGAAGCTGAATTAGACAAAAGGAAAGACTAAATTGTGATAAAATTACGATAGAAGTCTCAGCTATTTCAATAAAGAGCACTGGAGCTATTCAAATTTGCCATGGTTGAGTTAATGGAGCTGGGTTTCCTCCCCCAATGCCCCCATCAACCAGTTATGGAAATGTAAAAACAACAACAACAAAAAAAAACTTATTTTGACCAAAGACAACTCCTGGAGATGGCAGTCATTATTGACTAACATTTCTATGGGCAGCAAGGATTGCCTACAATTGATCCAACACTTTCTTTAAAATGATATGGCTGGAGTGCCGAGAGTTATCAGGTAGGTAGAAACTATCAACAATGAAGCCAATACAGAAAAAAACTGATCTGGAAAAGGGGTAATATCTTGTGAGTGTAGGCATCCAGTAGGAGTTTAAATTCCTATTTTCCAACTACATGAAACAGTGAATTGCCTTGTCGTATTTAAAGTGATTTGAGTTGGGTTTTCTTCAATCTCAACTGTGATGAACTAGACTAATACAGAAAGATATGATCAAAGATTTCAGGATATAATTCTTCCATTCTAAATGATGTGTCTAAGATCCATTTTGGTGTTGACATTCCACAAAGGGAATTTATAAAAAGCATTGAGGATGAGCACAGTGATCACAAAAATTATTTTATGAGATAGAAAAATGGATCTTATGAGTAAAGCTTGTGACATATCCATTGCTGTTGTAAGCAGTCAAGTCAGTTCTGATTCACAACCACTTTGTTTGGGGTTTTTGAAAGCAACTGGTGAGTTTGAACTTCTGACCTTTCAGTTGAAAGGCCAGTGCTTATCTTACAGTACCACAGCAGGACTCATAACATATCTGTTGTGTTGTTGCTAAGTGCTGTTGAGTTATTTCAGACCCCTAGTTATCCTGTATAGCATTTTCAAGAAGTGGTTGGTGAGTGGTGGCATGCATTGGAATTGGAGTTAGTTTTGACTCACAGCGACCTTGCACAGGGTTTCTGAGGCTGTAAATCTTTACGACGCAGAACGCTTTATCTTTCTCCCACGGCTGGTAGTTTCAAACTGCTCTCCTTGAGGTTAGCAGCCTGATTCATAACCACTATCTTACTCATAACATATCTGGTGGTGGTGGTGGTGGTGGTGGTTATGTACAGTGGAATCAGTTCTGACTCATACTGACCCTGTATAGGATTTCTCAGGCTGTAAATCTTTATGGAAGCAGAAAGCCTCATCTTTCTCCTGCGGAACCACTGGTAGTTTCAAACTGCTTGAGGTTAGCATCCCGACTTGTAACTACTATGCTACTAGAGCTCCTTCATAACATATCTAGAAGAGATAAAATATAAATATATATATACAAAGATAAAATAATGAATTGCTCATGTGGCGCTAAAGGATAATGCATTGACCCACAAGGTAGATTTGAACTGCGAGGTCTGCAGTTCAAACTCACCAGTCACTGTTTGGAAACCTTATACATGGTCACTATGACTCAATGGTACTTAGCATAAACAAGATACAGTTGACAGCTTTCTATGAAACTTTTATATGTAGGTACGAATCAAGGTTAATAAAGATGCCATCAATGATCATGTTTCTCAATTTACGGATTTGTACTATGGGGAACTAGCTATCTACCTATGGCTTTTCTAGGCTGCAATATTTTATGCCCTGTGACCTTGTCTACAGATACATGGAAGTAAGGCTTACCTTAGTCCTCAAAGTGACCTCTTTTCTTTTTAACATTAAAAAAAGTTATATTGCAGAGGATTTTCCCAATACGATATTTATCCTTTGATTTCTTTACTACTTTCATGGGCATTAATTTGGATATAAGTAAAATGAAATCCTTGACAACTTCAAACCTTTTTCTTTTTATCGTGATGATATTTATTGGTCCAAGTGTGAAAGTTTTTGTTTTCTTTATTTTGAGATGTAATCCATACAGACAACTAAGGTCTTTGTCAGTAAGTGCTATTCATTTTCAGCAAGCAAGTTTGGGTCATCTGCTTCTGTTAATGAGTCTTCCTCCAATTGCAGTGTTATGTTCTTCTTCATATAGTCCAGTTTCTCAGATTATTTGTTCAGCATATAGTTTGAATACAATTCATTTTATAGTCTAATGTTTCTTTCCATTACATTTTTCCCATTAAATTACTGTTGTTTTCTTTCCTCCTTATTGGACACAAATGGATGCATCTTTTTTATAGTGAATTCCATTTTTCTTGGTCCAACTTGAATGAGTTTGCTTCTTGTAATCATAAGAGATGGACTCAGTCAGGACACATCAATTAAGGAGGCAGAAGCTGATTTTCTCTATGAGTGAGTTGATGATTCTGCCCTAATTTTTTGACTCCAAAATGAAACTGTCCTCAAGCCCTACTTCGGACTGCAAAAGCCAAGGTGTAGAACATGTAGGTCAGTTTTTGCCAAATATGCCAAATCCCATAATGAGTGTGAGATTTGACATATTTGTTAATAGCACTGAGAATAGTTTTGCATACTATAATATTTAACAGTTATAAGAGAAGGGCAAACCAATATAATTAAAATTAAGGGTATGTGGAGTAACTGACATAGAGATGCTTAATGTGGCACTATTTTTATTTCAACTCTGTTCAGCTTCATGAATAAACGATATAGAACAAAGATAAGTAAAAAGAGTAGGTGTCCAAACAGGAATTACTCAAGTTTCCCCAGATGGATTGTCAGTCATTCAGGTTCATTTATCTGTAGAGAAAGCACGATAGTTTTCTTGATATGCCATATGCTCTGGGACTACAACTCCACTTCTCTCATTTAAGAAAAAATCCCACAAAATATCTTCAATGGTTATTTGATGACTGATTTCATTAGGATGTGTTCCCAAAACATTTCTGCAAAACTAGATTCATAGATGCTAGTCCTCTTAGGCATGGAAAGTTTTAAGAAATAGAGAATAAGAAGTAAGTTCTTATAATATATCACCTATTCTATATTTATAGTGCTTAGTCATTAGTTACATCACTAACAGAGTACAAATGTGCTATACAATATTTTTTTAATATAAGCACTGATATAGAAATGTGGAGTAGAGTTATGAGAAAAGATTTAATGAGTATAACACAATGATTTTGGAACTTCAAAATATAATAAGTAATTTTAAATTATGTAGTCTGAACTAACAAGAGAGAATTAAATGTAATCTGGAAATCAATAATTATATGCAATAATACCGGATAAAGCAAAACCCAATGATTTTCAGGACAGCTGACTCTTTAATTACAGGTCAAACATCATATAGAATATGAAATGATGAGGAGCATTTCTGCTTAGAAAAGCTGATTAAACATTAGAGAACGCAATCAATATGGTATTTGCAGAACATCAAAAATTAGTGCCTAAATATTAACCTCCTCAAAGAAAATTATGTTTAGGTCATGCCACATTAGAGAATGACATTGAAAGGACACATTAAAAAGTCTTTCTGAATACTTTACTTTTTTTATAGAAGAAACGTATAAAATTAGATTATAAACAAAAATCAAATGCAAGGACAAAAGCTTTTAAAAAGGCTTAAAATATGTTCCTGAAATAGCATTCATCTGAGATCAACACTTCTATCTTGAGGTGAAAAGGATAAAGGCATGAGCATTTTTTGTGCAGAGCAGTGGAGAATCATTTTGAAGTACCACAGACATACTTTCTCCTGAATTAAGTACATAGATATTATTTAGTTAATACTTTATGGCTATATAAAGGAATTAATTTTTAAAACAAAGGTTCTTATTCTAAAGAAACAACTTTTCAAGTGGTATTTTGTTGGTAATTTCCTTAACTTAAACATTTCTGGTTATAAGCATCTTATTTCTGAATAGAATTATGTATTTAGAGGACAAATACAACATTCTTCAAAAAAGTTTTAAGAGTCTTATAGAATTGAGAGACACATTGTAAGAAAACTTTGTAAGGAAACTTTCAAAGAAGTAAATTATATATATATATATTTGATTGCTATAAAATAAATAAGCAGATGCCAAGGGAAAATATCAGATATCTAACTCAGGTTCTAGATAAAAAGGAATTTGTGGAAACACACAATGAAAATATACATAGAAAAGTGAAGTTCTTATGCTTGCATTTTTGTTGTTTTTTTTAAGGAAAGAAAAATGTTGATTTTTTCTTTGTGAAATATTTCAAGAATGCAAATATACTAATGCTAATATAACAGAGACATGTTTACTCATTATGATAATTTTACAGACGGTAATATTTTCTCTTGCGGGACAAACATGAGGTTTTCTATACCCACGAAGATATAAAGCCTTGGAGACCCCATATAGGGTCTCTATGAATTCGGGTGGACTCGTGGCACTTAACAACAATAATATTTTATCATAGTTAAAGATAACTAATATTTAGAAATAAAGTCTTATAAACATGATTAAAGGATTCCTTTCTCCCTAGAGGAAACCACTATCTTGAAATGGAAGCATTATTATTCCTATGCACATTCTAGCTATCGTTGTTGTTGTTGTCAGGTGCCATCGAGTTGGAACCGACTCATAGCGACCCCATGCACAGCAGAACGAAACAATGTTCGATCCTGGGCCAACCTCACTAGCGCTGCCACACTTGAGTCCATCAATGATGCCACCTGGCTGATCCATCTCGTTGGGGGTCTTCCTCTTTTTCTCTGACCCTCCACCCTACCCAGCAT
>NW_006408528.1:599778-709676 GCF_000296735.1 Chrysochloris asiatica | reverse complement strand
ATGGCACTTTCAGTATTCTCCTCCAACACCACAACTCAAAGGCATCAATTCTTCTACGATCCTCCTTATTCACTGTCCAGCTTTCGCATCCGTATATAGCTATGGTAGTATATATATATATATATATATATGCGTGTGTATTTTATATTTTTATAGAGATGGTATCATATTGCGAGTATTCTCTTACTTGTTTTTGACTTTTTAATCATTTTAAGTGTACATTTTAGTGACATAAATTGTACTCACCATATTTTGTAACCATCACCACTATTCATTTCCAAAAAGTTTGGCAAGACTCCAAACATAAAGTTAGTGATATCCCTTCAGAATAAATCCTATTCCCTCTTTCAATATCAACAGACTTTTGTTTCTATACATTTGCCTATTTCAGACACTTCACATAAGTAGGATTATACAATATGTGTCAGGCTTCTTTCATTCAGCATGCTATTTCGGTGTCCTACTTGAAGGAACACAGTTTGAGTTCACGATGTAACATGTATCAAAGTTTTGATCCCCCCCTTTTCTTGTAAAGATTTTATTGTGAATTGACTGATATCAATGATATACAATTATACGAACCCACTACATTTTGTTTATGTATTAATCTTGTTGATGGACACTTGGGTTGTTTCTTCCTTTTGGCTATTTTAACACTGCTTTGCAAATATCCATTTGAGTCTGAAATGGTTGATGTTCAACTATTTCAAGAGGTAGCCTATGATCAAGAGTACATGATACTGAAGGAAGAAGTCCAAGGTACATTGAAGGAATTGGCAAAGAACAAAGCTCCAGGAATTGATCGAATAAAAATAGAAATCTTTCAAGAAAGTGAGCGGGTACTAGAGTCACTCACTCATCTCTGCCAAGAAATTTGGAAGACAACTATCTGGCCGACTGATTAGAAGAGATCCATATTTGTGCCATTCCAAAGAGAGGTGACCCAAGAGAATGCGGAAATCATCGGACAATCTCTTTGATATCCCATACAAGTAAAGTTTTACTAAAGGTAATATAGAAATGGCTGCAAGCATACAATGACAGAGAACTTTCGGAGGTTCAAACCGGTTTCAGAAGAGGCCGTGGAACAAGGGATATCATTGCTGAAGTCCTATGGATCTTAGCTGAAAGCAGAGAATACTAGAAAGGTGTTTACCTGTGCTTTATTGACTACGCAAAGGCTTCTGATTGTGTGGATCATGACAAGCTATGGACAACATTGCAAAGTATGAGTATTCCAGAACACTTAATTGTGTTCGTGAGGAATCTATACCTGGACCAAGAGGCAGTTGTTCGAACAGAACATAGGAACACTGAAGGGTTTAAAATTAAGAAAGGTTTGTGACACAGTTGTATTCTTTCACCATACTTATTCAACCTGCATGCTGAGCAAATAATCTGAGAAGCTGGGTTATATGAAGAAAGTCGTAGCATCAGGATTGGAGGAAGACTCATTAGCAACCTGCGATATGCAGATGATACAACTTTGCTTACTGAAAGTGAAGAAGACTTAAAATATTTACTGATGAAGATCAAAGAGCACAACCTTCGGTATGGATTGCAGCTCATTGTAAAGAAAACAAAAATCCTCAGCACTTGACCAATAAACAACATTCTTATCAACGGAGAAAAGATAGAAGTTGTTAAGGACTTCATTTTCTTGGATCAACTTATCAGCACTCATGGAAGCAGCTTTCAAGAAATCAAACAATGTGTTGCATTAGGCAAATTTGATGCACAAGAACTTTTTTAAAGTGTTGAAGAGCAAAGATGTCAGCTTGAAGACTAAGGGGCGCCTGACCCAAGCCATGGTATTTTCAGTTACCTTATGTGCATGCAAAAGCTGGACAGTGAATAAGGAAGACTGTAGAAGAATAGATGCATTTGAGTTCTGGTGTTGGAGGAGAATATTGAAAGTATCATGGGCTGCCAAAAAAACAAACAGATCTGTGTTGGAAGAAGTGCAGCCAGAATGCTCCTTGGAGGCCAGCATGACCAAACTTTGTCTCTCATACTTCAGACATATTGTCAGGAAAGACTAGTCGCTGGAGAGGGATATCATGTTTGGTAAGGTGGAGTGTCAGAGAAAAAGAGGAATTCTCCCTACAAGATAGTTTGGCAAAGTGGCAACATCAATGGGCTCAAGCATGGCAACAATAGTGAGGTTGGCCCAGCATCAGTGTTTCGTTCTGCTGTGCATAAGGTCACTATGAGTCAGTATCCGACTCTATGGCACCTTACAACAACCACAATTTGAGTCTGGGCTTCCAAGTCTCTTCAGCATAATTGGGTAAGTCATAAAGTATTGCTAGAAAATAATTTTGTTGTTAGGTGCTATTCAGTCAGTTCCGACTCATAGACACCATACACATCAGAAGGAAACATTGCTTAGTCCTGTGCCAGTCTCACAATTGTTGTTATGCTTTTGTTGCGACTACTGTGTCAATCCATTTTGTTGTGGGTTTTCCTCTAACTCTTCACTTTTTAAAGTATGATTTCCTTCTCCCTCCTGATGATATGTCCCTCTTGATAATATGTTCGAAGTGTTATAGATGAAGTTTTGCCAGTCCTTGATTCTAAGGAGCATTTTGTCAGTACTTCTTCCAAGACAGAATTGTCTGTTCTGGTATTCCACAGTACTTTAATATTCTTCACTGATACCATAATTCAAAAGCATTGATTATGCTAGGGTCTTCCTTCCTCATTGTCCAACTTTCACATGTAAATGAGGTGAATAATAATACCATGGATTCAGTCAGGCTCACTTTAGCCCTCAAAGTTACATCTTTGTTTTTAACACTACAAAATCATAGACACTTTTTAAAAACACAAATATAAAATGTGAAGCTGTTTTTTCTTGACATATCCTACATCTAGGTCTATGTATTTCTGAAGGTCATGTTTCCATCTCTCTAATTGGCATCCTCGAGGGATTCTGATTGTGTTCCTTCTAAATGTTTTTTTTTTTTTTTCAGTTTGGGCAACTAAAAGAAGCCTGAAGGGGCAAACTCAAGTCTGTGTGTTGGAG
Source organism: Chrysochloris asiatica (assembly GCF_000296735.1). Taxonomy (NCBI): domain Eukaryota; kingdom Metazoa; phylum Chordata; class Mammalia; order Afrosoricida; family Chrysochloridae; genus Chrysochloris; species Chrysochloris asiatica. Next base: position 706,648 of record NW_006408528.1, on the reverse strand, counting down.
TGGGTAAGCTAAATTAATTTTAGTAGGTCACCCTTTGTTGCCCTCACAAAATGAACAGGTACATTGTCATGATGGAAAAAAGAATTCCTCAGTGCAATTTTCATGGTCTTTTTTCACTAAGGCTATTTAAAATTTCCTTAAAACTTCTTCATAATAAACTCCCCTGATTATTTTGTGTTGTTCAAAAAAATCTTCCAAGATTATCCCTTTGGAACGCCAAAACCTATCACCATAATCTCTGTATATTCTTTCCATCTTCTTTTGATGCTTTCTACACCATTCAGTAATTTGCCCAGAGAATCTTTCAATAACGAATCTCGAGGCTTCAATTTTTTCTTCAGTTCCCCCATCTTGAGAAATGCTGAATGTGTTCCTCCTTTTTGGTTTTCTGATTTCAGATCTTTGCACATTTTGTTGTACTATTTGGCTTTATCTTCTCTCAAGCTGACCTTTGAAATTTTCTGTTCAGCTCTTGGACCTCCTCATTTCTTCCATTTGCTTTAGCTTCTCTATGCTGGAGAGCAAGTTTTAGTGTCTTCTGACGTGCATTTTGACCTATTTCTTCTTTTTTGTCTTCTCAATGACTTTTTGCTTTCTTCATGTATGATGTTCTTGATGTCATCCCACAACTCTCTGGTCTTCAGTCTTTAGTGTTTAATGTATCAAATGTGTTCTTCAGATGATCTCTAAATTTAAGTGTGATATATTCAAGGTCATATTTTGGCTCTTGTAGACTTGTTTGAATTTTCTTCAGCTTCAGTTTCAATTTGCAAATGAGTAATTGATGGTCTTAATTGAAATATTCTTTATGAGCCCAAAATTTGCTCATCTCTCCTCTTTTTTGAAAACTCTTAAACACTTTCATCCTCAAAGTACTATGTGAAAGGTGAATTTAGCTCCTCATCTTATAATTTTGTTGAGCTTTGGTAATTTTCACCATTTTCTGTGCCTAGATATCTGCCAGTAAATTGGAAAAAATAATACCTACCTTATAGGGTTATGTAAGCATTAAGTACATTAATATTAATATACTTAGATTAATATTTGACTCATAATAAGAACACAGATAATATTATTACAATACAATCTGAATTTTTTAGTATTTCGTTTCTTCTATTTTGCTTTAATAAATGAAAAGTATAATAATCTGTCTAATCAGGCCTACTCACTCCTCCCAAGCTAAACACAAAAACAAACTTATCACCTTAAAGTTGACTCCAGCTCATGGTGATCCACATGTCACAGAATAAAATGATTGTAGAAGATTTTAATCTTTACAGAAGCAGATTGCCAGACCTTTCTTTCATGGTACTGTTGGGTGGATTTGAGCTTGCAAACGTTGAGGTTAACAGCCAATCACAAACACTAGCAGTACCCAGGGACCTTTAATATTCTGTGAAGACATCTCCTTTTTCATTCCTGATATTTATGAGAGGCCTGTTGTGGTACTGTAAGATAAGCACTGGACTATAAGGCCTGTTAGAAACTCAAGGTCGGCGGTTCAAACTCAACAGCTCCTCTTTGGAAACCCTATACCTGGTTGCTGTTAGTTGGAACTGACTCAACAACACTTAACAAATACAGAAACAACAATTGATTAGTTATGTCTTTTTTTTTTGTCTTTTTGTTGTTGTAGTTTTTGCTGTTAATTTTTATCTTGCTATTAATTTGTCAATTGTATTGATATTTTTTGAAGAACCATCTTCTGTTTTACTGATTTTCTCTTTCGTCTATTTTCAACTCCATTTTTTTTCTGCTCTTATCTCTGTTGTATACTTTCCTCAGCTTTCTTTGGGTTTCTTTTGGTCTTCTTTTTTTTTAGATTCTTGAGTTGAGAAGTTGGATGATTAATTTGAGATCTCTTTTCATTTATAATGTGATCATTTAATGCTGTGGAGTCCTGGTGTGGCACTGTGGATTAATGAATCAGACTGCAAAGCTGTTTGAACTGCAAGGTCAGTGGTCCAAGCTCACCAGCTGCTCCTCTGAAACCCTATATACAGGGTTGCTATGGATCAGAACTGACTCGACGGCACTTAACAACAACAATTTAATGCTGTAAAATTTCCTCTAATTATAGCTTTAACAGAATCATGTCCTTATTCAGTTCTATGTGTTTTTCATTGCTGTTCAGCCTTTCTATTTCATTTATGGATTTATTTTTTGAAATGTTTTGTTTAAATTTTCCATCTTTATTTCTAAATAGTTTTCCAGGAATCACTGTTATTAATTTCTAGCTAGACTCACCATGTAATACTACATGATTAGAATTATTTTAAATGTGCTAAGGTTTATTTTATGGACTAGGATATTGACTAGCTTGGTGAATATCCTATGGGATTTTTAGAATGTGTATTATGCATATGTTGAGTGCGGTGCTTGCTTTTTCTCAATTTGATTCTAGTGATTGATGGGTCTGTTCAGTTCTTCTAGAATCTTGCAGATTTTATATCAACTTTTATGTCAGTAGATGAGAAGGAGTTTTTGAAGTCACCAACTGAAACTGTGAATTTGTCTCTCTTTTCAGCTTGATTAGATTTTGCCTCAGTATTTTGAGGTTCAGAGGTTTTACTGTTGTTGCTAAGTGCCGTCAAGCTAGTCCAACTCATAGAGACCCTGCATAAGGTTCGGACAAGCAGCTGGTGAGTTTGAACAGCCAACCTTGTGGTTCAAGTTGACTTTGTGGTCCAGTGCTTATCCTACATTTTTTGGTATCTACAAATTAAAAATCATATGTCTTCCTGGTGGATATGGCCCTTTATCATTATATTTTTAGTAGTTTTCTTCTATACTTTATTTTATTGGATATATATGTAGGCACTCTTTTTTACAAATTTTATATGTCACTGAATATGAAAATTAAATATGGAGTCAATTTCTTATAAATAACATAGTCAGGCCATTATCCTTTCTACCTATCTCTTTCTTTTCATTGATGTTTAAGGTAATTAACACATTATATAATTATTATTAATAATTATTATAAATATTCAAAATCAAAATTTTACCATTTTATTTTTTTCTGTGCTTCTCATTCCTGCGTTTCTCTTTTTTTGAACTATTATGGATTACTTGAACTTTTTTAGGATTTCATCTTGATTTGTTTATAACATTTGTGAGAGTCCCTTTATATAGCTTTCATGCTGTGGTTTTGAGTATTATAAAATCCACATCATTATAGTAGATAGCCATAAACATTTGACCATTTATAGTGAAGTTTGGACTCCGCACTTACATTTATATCCTTTGTCTTCCCTAATTTTAAATATAATTATCTTAATATCAGATTGTATTACACTTTCTGATCAATTATTAAATGTGATTTATACAATTCTAAGCACAAATCTAATTTATATTTAAATATCCCTTGTACATTTCTGTTTAATATATTAGAATTCTACTTGATCACTTAAAATTAATTAAAATTTTATTCATCTTTTCAAACTGCAAAGGTTCAGAATAAAGGAACACAAAAATACAGCAATGTCTTATTTTATTATTCTTTATTAAGAGAACCAGAATTTGAAAAGTGGCTTGGAGCTTCATAAATTAAATTAGATTCTCTTTTGTGTGATAGCCAAGAAAAAGTATGTGATTCATCAATCATTTTATTTAATTCAAGTCAAAACATGACTAGAAGCATGAAGAAATGTGTTGTTATATTAAAATTCAGAACTCATGTCAATCCTAGCTCAATCAAAACATTTAAATCTTAAATAATTTTTGAAAGGACATTGGTACTCATTTACTGTTAAAGGCAATTCAGTAATATGGACTTAAAAGGCACTTTAAGAAGTGAAAGAAAGGTAAAGCCTAAACAGATGAAGAAGGTTCAAAGATGCTCTCGAAAGTTATGCCGTGAGTGTTCTTACGATGCTCAGTTTTTGTTTCTATTTCATTAGGACCCAGATGGTGTGGTTCCTCAATATACCTAATAGAAAGAAAGAACAAGATGTTCATATACTAAAAGGTTCTCAGTGTTGAAAATGTGAATGTTAATTACAAAGTTCTATTTACAGATGTTCAGGTAGATGACTGCTTTCCAGACAAAAAGTTTGGCAGAATAGCTCCAAGAAAGTAAAATAAGAGAAGGTATCAAACACCAGCTGTTGTTATGTGCTGTCGAGTTAGTTCCACCCACAGTGACCTTGTATAGGGTTTCCGAGGAGCAGCTGGTGAGCTTGAACCAGAGACCTTGCAGTTCAAATGGATTTGCAGTCTGGCGCATTAACCCACAGTGCCACACCAGGATGCCAAACTATGACTAGAGAGTGAATATTCCTGGTGTGGTTCTGTGGGTTAATGCTCTTGACTGCAAGGTCAGTTTGAACTGCAAGGTTGGCAGTTTAATATCACCAGTCACTCCTTGGTAACCCTATACAGGGTTGCTGTGAATTGGAATTGACTCAATGGCACTTAACAACAAGAACAAGAGAGTGGATATTAAGAAAATTTTGGTGACAGGAACATATGAATGATATGTGAAGGATACACATGGAATAGAAAAACTGGTTTAGGCTCATTTAGTGGAAGAAAAAGCTCATGATACTAATTTAATTTGAATATTAAAGGTATTATGGATTACTAGAAGAAAAACAAATCTGTGTTGTAAGAAGTACAACCAGAATGCTCCTTGGAAGCCAAGATGGCCAGACTTTCTTCTCTTATAATTCAGACATATTATCAGGAGGGACCAGTCCCTGGAGAAGGACACCATACTTGGTAAAGTGGAGGAACAACAAGATCGATTGGCATAGTGGCAATAATGGCCTCATGCAAGCAGCAATTGTGAGGATGGCACAGAATCAGGCGGTGTTTCCTTCTGTTGCACACATGGTCGCTATGAGTCAGAACCAACTCAATGGCACGTAACAACAACAAGAAGTAAAATAAACAAAAAAGCCTTCTTTTACTAGGCCTTTATTTATTTTGGATATAGAATATCAAGAATTTAAGAAGCAGAAAATTAAAGTAGCATATTGTCCTTATTTAAATAAGTAGAATTATACTTTGAAAAATGTACACGGTCATTTTCTTTTTTAAATTGATACAATAGTTCATCATTAAAAAAAAAAATGCCAAGGAGTAAATAGTTCATTATTCACACACACTCAAAGTTTTCTAATGAGTCTTACTATATTTTTATTAAATGATAATCACAAATGCCTGTGGATATTTACCTAATCCAGATCAGATTACAGATCTATCTATAACTATTTATCAGCAAGGATTATTAAAAATCTGGATTTCATCTGGAGTAGATTTGAGGACATGCTGATCAATCAAATAAGACTACCTTCGGAGACATGTAAGAGAAAGTTTTTGATGAACTATGATCTTTAAATATTTATGATTATAGACTTATGCTTAGATAACATTTTAAAATGCATTGTACCCCCCTTATATGTGTATTAATTTGGGTAATACAAATATACCTGTACTGATATATTAACATTTAAATTACACTGTAAAAGACATAGAAGTATTATATAATGTGGTTGGCCATAGTTCCTTGTCTTAGCTCTCTAGTGCTCCTGGCTCTGATCTCTTGGTAGTAGTTGGTCTCTCTTTCTCTGCTGACTTTTGTCTCCTTTTATATCTCAAAATAGGTTGATTCAAGATACAACCTAATACCATAGACTGAATACAACCTCATTAACATCATAGAAGTGAGGGTTTACATTGGATAATCACTTCAGATCAGGGTTCATCACATCAGATCATGTCATAGAGTTTATTTATATTAAATTTCATCATGGAAGTGATAACTACATTTTAATTATAAACCACTGAGAATTTTGGTTCAGCCAAGTTGACATAAGACCTTAACTCCTGCAATAATAAGCTGCTGTTGTTGTTGCTGAGTGCTGTTGAGTCAGTTCCTATTCATGGCAACCCTCTATAGGGTCTCTGAGGAGCAGCTGGTTTATTTGAACCGCCAACCTTGCATTTCAAACCTACCTTGCAGCCCAGCATATTATACTGGAGCACCACATCAGGACTCCACTGTGATAAGTCGGAAGTAACAAAAAGACAATATAAATAAAACCATAATTTTGTGAACCACCACTTGTCTGTCAGCTTGTCATACTGTGGTGACTAGAACATTGCTGTGATACTGGAAACTATACTACCAGTTTTTGAAATACCTACAGGGTCAACCATGGTGGAAAGGTTTTAGTGGAGCTTTCAAAATAAAGCAGATTAGGAAGAAAAAGAACATTTCAAGATCTATCCTGAAGTACAATGCTGTCTGTGATAGGAAAATATCCATACGCCTTAAAAGAAAGGCCAGTTAATACTACTATTATTCAAATTTATGCACCAACTCTAAAAATGAGCAATGATTAATTTGAAGAATTCTACCAACTTCTTCAGTCTGAAATGTATCAAGCTTGCAATTAAGATGCATTGATTACTGGTGATTAGAATGTGAAGGTTGGAAACAAAGAGGAAGGATCAATAGCTGGAAAATATGGCCTTGGTCAGAAATGAAGCTGGACATCACAATGGAATTTTATGAGACTAATGACATATTCATTGCAATACCTTTTAAAAAAAACATACAAGACTACACACATTGGCTTCATCAGACAGTTTACATAGAAATCAAATTGATCACATCTGCAGAAGAAAAGGTGGAAACGCTTAATATCATGAGCCAAAACAAGGCCAGGTGTAGACTATGGAACAGATAATCAATTACTAATATGTAAGGTCAGGCTAAACCAGAAGAAAATGAAAACAGGTACCCAAGAGTCAAAGTATGACCTAGAATATATTCCACATGAAATTAGAGACCATCTCAAGAACAGATTTGATGCATTAGATACTAATGATCAAAGACAAGACAATTTGTGAGATGACATCAAGCACATCATATATGAAGAAAACAAAAGGTCTTTAAAAACACAAGAAAGAAAGAAAATACCAAAATGGATGTCAGAAAAGACTCTGAAACTTTCTCTTGAGCAAAGAGAAGCTAAAGCATATGGAAGAAATAAGAAGGTAAAAGAAGTGAACAGAGATTTTCAAGGGCAGCTTCAGAAATAAAATATTATAAGGAATTATGCAAAGACGTTCAATTAGAAAACCAATAGGGAAGAACATGCTCAGCATTACTTAAGCTGAAAGAACTGTATGAAAAATTCAAGCCTTGACTTGAGATATTGAAGGATTCTATAGTAAAATATTGAATGATCAGAAAACATCAAAAGACAGAAGGTATTATATATACAGAGTTTCTGTATTTTTTTTTTTAAGATAGTCACTATACTAAAAAGAAATTTCAAGAAGCAGCATATAATCAAGGACCAATGGTAGTGAAGAAAGAGGTCCAAACGGTACTGAAGCAATTGAAGAAAAACAAGTCTCCAGGAATTGATGGAATACAAACTGAAATGTTTCAACAAATTGATGCAGCACTGGAGGTGCTCACTCATCTATTCCAAGAAATTTGAAAGACAGCTACCTGGCCAACAGATTTTAAGAGATACATATTTGTGCTTTTTTCCAATGAGAGGTGATCCAACAGAATGTGGATATCATTGAACAATATGATTAATATTATATGCAAATAAATGTTTGCTTGAGATCACTCAACAATGGCTTAAACACAGTACATCAACAGGGAACTTTCAGAAATTCAAGCCAAATTCAGAAAAGGATGTGGAACTAGGGATATTGCTATTCACATCAGCTTGATCTTGGCGAAAGCAGAAAATACCAGAGTAGTTAATTTGCATTTTATTGACTACGCAAATACTTGCAAAGACTTTTCAACTATGTAGAACCCACTTTCATTTCTGACTGGATTTAAGAGATCAAACTTTTGTTCTAGCCATTGGTCAAAGAAAATGGAGAACACTTGCTGATGAAAAATGTCATGATTTCCAATCTCCAGTTGTTTTGTATGTTGTTATTGTTTCTGAGAAGAGGCTGGTGAGTTTGAATGTTGAGCTTGCAGTACAGTGCTTATCTTACAGTGCCACACCAGGAAAAATGGATTGAAAAATGATGAAATTTTTGCAGGAACATTTTGAAGCCCCCTCATATAGGATATTTGGTGTATGGTTGCAAATGATATGACATACAATACTGTAGAAAGTAAGGAGCTCTGTAGTGGTTATGACTTGGGCTGTTAACCTCAAGGTCAGCAGTTTGGAGTTACCAGCCATTCTGGGAGAAAGATGAGGCTTTCTGCTCCAGTAAAGATTTACAGCCTTGGAAACCCTATTCAAGGTCACTATGAATCGACTGCACTGCACACTATCACCACCACCACCACTGTAGAAAGTTGTTATAAGTAGTCAGGAAAGAAAAGCATATAATAGAAGTTATGTTGTTAAGTGTCCTTGAGTTACTTACACCACATGTAAGGTTGCAACTCTATATAAGATTCCCTAGCCTATAAAACTTTACAGGAGCAGAGAGCCTCATATTTTTCTGGAGAAATGGCTGGTGAGTTCAAACGACCATCCTTGTAGTTAGCAGTCCAGTGTTATCCTACAGTGAAACTTGCTACCCATAATATAAATAGATGCATAAATAATAAATTTGAGAACAGATACTTTTATTACTATTTTACATGTTCAATAAAATGCATTAAACGACAGAAAATTGGATGAAAAAAATGTCAGGAATCTAAACAGAGAATTGACATCAGTAAGGCAGTATCAGTAATGAGTTCTGGTAACATAGTGGATACGAATCGGGCTGCGAACCGCAAGGTCAGCAATTTGGAACTACCAGCTGTTCCACAGGAGAAAGATGAGGCTTTCTGCACCCATAAAGATTTACAGCCTCGGAAACCCTGTACAGGGTCACAATGAGTTGGAACCAACTCCATGGCACACAACAACAAGGCAATATCTAAAATGCCTAAAGTAGGCATTGTTGTTGTTGTTGTTACGAAGTGCTGTCGAGTCGGGTCCGACCCATAGCGACCCTATGCAGGGTTTCCGAGGCTGTAAATCTTTACTGGAGTAGAAAGCCTCATCTTTCTCCCGTGGAGCGGCTGGTAGTTTTGAACCGCTGACCTTAAGGTTCACAGCCCGATTTGTAACCACTACGCTACCAGAGCTCCTTACCTTGAAATCCACTCAGACTGAGCAATAAAAGGAAACTGGCTGGTCCTGTGTCATTTTCACAGCTCCTGTTCCTGAGACCATTGCTGTAACCACTGTGTCAGTCAGTCTTCTTGAGGTCCTCATTTTTTTGCTGACACTCAACTTTATCAAGTATGATGTCCTTTTCCAAGGACCGCTGCCTCCTACTAACATGTCCAAAGTATGTGAGAGGATGTGGTAATTTCAATATACTTCGCTAAAGTCATACTTCAAATCCATCAATATTTCACCAGTCTTTCTTATTCATTGTCCAACTTTCACATGTAGATGAGGCAACTGAAAATTCCATCAGGTATACTTAAGTCATCAAAGTGACAGATTTACTTTTTAGCACTTTAAGAAGAATATTGCAGCAGATTTACCTAACTACTACTTCCATCAAAGTTGATTGTGGATAAAAGTAAAATGAAATTATTTACAACTTTAATTTTTTTCTCCATTTATCCTGATGTTGTGGGCTTTTATTTACTTATTTAAATTTTTTTATTATAAATTGAGTGAAAGTTTACAGACGAGATTAGCAGTTTTACATTCCACCAATCATATACTTTGTTTCATCTCAATGGTTGAATTCCTCTCCATGGAACAACAGTTATCCTGCTTCCTCCCTGTGGTCCCTATTTCCATTCCATGCACCTTCCCATCCCTTTTCAACTTTGTCCTTAGGTAAATGCTGTCCTTTTGATTTGAATTATTGACCATTCCATCATTCATAGTGAGCATACCTTACTGGTGGTGATGTCCCACTTATATACTATCTATAGCTTAGCTGAAAGTTGGCACATGAAGGTAACTTCTTTTCCAGACCTGAAGGGTGGTCGAGGGGCCATAGTCTCAGGTTCCTCCAGTCTCTTTCTGACCAGTAATTCTGATATTCTTTTTTTATTTTTTAATTTTCGTTTTGTTCCATATATTCTGCTGCTCTATCTGAGATCTTCTAATGTGATCTCTTTCAATATCCCTTGGTAGTGGTAGTCAGGTGTCATCTAGTTCTTTGGTCTCAGAGTCTTGGAAATTGATGTTCATGTGGTCCATTAGCTTGTTGGACTAATTGATTCCAGGACTCTTCAATACTCATCATTCTTTGTTCTGCACAGGGAGAGACCAGTAGCTGCACCTTAAATGGCCACTCACTAGCTTTTAAGATCCCAGCCGCTATTCACCAAAGTAGGATGCAGAACATTGTTTTTGTGGACTGTTTTATGCCAGTTAACCATGGTGTCCCTTTAGACTATTGTCCTGAGACCCTAAACCCAACAACTCATTGACTTAATATAGTTAATAATATCTAACAAGTTTTCATCATTTTGCATTCTCTATGTTATACCACATTCACAGTTGTGTTTGCAGGAAAGGTAAATACCCATGTACCAATATCCTCTTTCAAACTTTTATATATACATGGTGGTTATGTACCACAGAGTCCGTTATGACTCATAGCAATCCTGTACGGGGTTTCCAAGGCTGTAAATCTTTATGCGAGCAGAAAGCCTCATTTTTGTCCCACAGAATGGCTGAATGGCTGGTAGTTTCGAACTGCTGACCTTGAGGTTAGAAGTCTGATTTGTAGCCACTACACTACAAATGTAGCCTCTCTCTCTAATATATATATATATATGTGTGTGTGTGTGTATACTCCTTTGAGGGATTGAGCATTTCCTGGTGGGATGACAAATGGGTTAAGAAGTATCTTTTTCTGACATTATAAAAATACATTACAACCTTCTCAAATTTAATGGTGACTATGCAGTGAGATTGTTTATTACAGAAAATAAATCCACGTTTGGAGCAAGATATAAAAACTCCATCAACCCTAGTGATTTCATTCTTCTACCTAGAGAGTGCCATGTATTTTTAGGGAGGAACGTGTCCTGCCAACTTTGCTAATTTTGTTTCTGCCTAACTACTACCCGTCTGTCAGTTCGTTACACTGTGGTTGCTTGACTGTTGATGTGATTCTGGAAGCTATGCTACAAGTATATCCAATGTTGGCAGGGTCACCCATGATGGACAGATTTCAGCTGAGCTTCCAGACTACTTCAGAATGGTTAGCCACTGAAACCCCTATGTATAGCAATGAAACACTGTCAGAGAGCACCAGAATATTGAATACTGAAGCATGATGAATAGCACCAGAATATTGTCAAATATAGTGTTGGAAGATGAACCCCTCAAATTGGAAGGCACTCAAAATATGACTGGGGAAGAGCTGCCTTCTCAAAGAAGAGTTGACCCTGATGATGTGAAAAGAATAAAGCTTTCGGAACCTTCATTTGCTGATGAGGACAACTTAAAAACATGTATAATGAACTGAAACATCCATGAATAATCAGAATATGAAATGTACAAAGTAGTAATCTAGGAAAATGGATGCTGTCAAAACCGAAATAGAACACATAAACACCAGTATCCTAGGCATTAGTAAGCTGAAATGGACTGGTATTGGCCATTTTGAACCTGACAATCACATGATTGTCTCTGCCGGAATGACAAACTGAGGAGGAATGGCGTCACATTGATCATCAAAAATAACATTTCAAACTCTATCTTGACGTATAATCCTGTTTGTGATAGGATAATATCCATATGCCTACAAGGAAAACCAGCTAATACCACTATTATAAATATTGGCACAAACAAAGAAGACGTATCAATAATTAGAACCTATGGCCTTGATAAATGATCCTGAAGGTTACACGATAGAATTTTGTATGACCAATGACTTCTTCATTGAAAATAAAATTTTTAAACAGCATAAAATATGATTATTCACATGAACTTTACAAAATAGTAAACAGAAATGAAATTGTCTACATCTGTGCAAAGATATGGTGGAAAATTTCCATATCATCAGTCAAAACAAGGCAGGGCAGACTATGGAACAAACATCAATTGCTCATATGCAAGTTCAGGCTAAAGCTGAAAAAAATTACAAGTCTATGAAGTTTTACGAGAGTCAAAATATTACCTAGAACATATCCCACGTGGATTTAGAGATTATCTCAAGAACACATTTGGTGAATTAGACACTTATGAATGAAAGTTGTGAGATGACATCAAGAACATGATAAAGGAATAAAGCAAATGTTCATTAAGAAGACAAGGAAGAAAGAAAAGACCAAAATGGATGTCAGAAGAGACTCTGTAGCTTGCTCTCCAGTGTAGAGATGCTGAAGAAAATGGAAGAAATGAGGAGGTAAAAGAGCTGAATAGAAATTTTCAAAGGGCAACTCAAGAAGACAAAATCAAATATTATAATGAAATGTGCAAAGATCTGGATTTAGAAAACCAAAAGGGAAGGGTACGCTCAGCATTTCTTAAGTTGAAAGAACTGAGGAAAAATTCAAGTCTTGAGTTTCAGTACTGAAGAATTCTTTGGACAAAATATTGAGTGATGCATACAGTATCAAAAGAAGATGAAAGGAATACAGAGAGTCACTGAACCAAAAAGAAATGGCTGATGTTCAACCATTTCAAGAGGTAGTTTATGGTCAAGAGCCAATGGAGCTGAAGGAAAGTATCAAATGTGCGCTGAAGTCATTGGCAAAGAACACGACACTGGGAATTGATGGAAAACAAATTGAAATCTTCCAACAAACATGCAGGACTGGAGTCACTCATTCATCTATTCCAAGGAATTTGGAAGACAGCTACGTCATGGGTTGGGAGAGATCTATACTTGTGCCCATTCTAAAGAGAGGTGATCCAATGGAATACAGAAATAATAGGATAATATCATTAATATTGCAGGCAAGTAAAAGCTTGCTAAAGAAAATCCAAAAATGTACTATAACAGTGCATTGACAAGGAACTGCCAGAGGTTCAAGACAGATTCAGACAAGGACGTGGAATAAGGCATAACACTGCTAATGTCAGAGAGAACTTGGTTGCTCAAGTTTGCATAAAACAATGCAAGAGATATTAGATGTTGTTGTTGTTAAGTTTTCCCAGGTTAAGTCACCACTTATTTCCTTTTTTAAATTAATTATATTGGCTAGAATTTTTAGGACTAAGTAGAATAAAATTGGGTATGATATGTATTGTTATGTGTTATCTAGTCCATTCTGACTCACAGCTACCTTAATTACAAAGCAGAATTGCCACGTAGGGTTTTCTTGGCTGCAATCTTTACTGTAGCAGATTCGCTAGGACTTTTACTCCACTAAACCAATAATGAGTTTGACCCATTAAACTTTCAGTTAGTAGCTGAGTACTTCAACATTGGTCTGCCAGAACTCCTTAAACAGTATGTGTGGCTGAAAATATTTTCATTTTGTCTATCCATTCAAATACAGTAATGAGTTTCATAATAGAATAGTAAATTCAAATTGGTTTCTTACTCCAAAATTCAAAGAGATTTTTCTATTTTAGTTTGACTTTCTAAAGTATGATAAGTAATCAAATATCAATCTTCTTCTTTTTCATTTTCTTAATGAAGGGATATTTTAATTTCTTAAACTGTAGATATTTCTTATTTTTTCAATTCTCACAGTAATAATCTATTATTTGTCTATAGGCCTTTCACAACTCTGGTTAAAATAATTATTAGTTATTTTATTATTTAAATGTTATTATAAATGAAATTTAAGCAACCAAAAAAAAAAAAAAAAACAAACAACTAAGAATTAATTTTACCAGAGTTGTGAAAGGTCTATAGACAAAAAAAAAAAAAAATTATTGAGCAAATTCATTGACAAAAATAACATATCCAGATCAGTCATGAGGTACAACACTGTCTGTGATAGGATAATAGCCATGCGCCTACAGGGAAGACCAGTTAATACCACTATTATTCAAAGTTATGCACCAATCACTAAAGCCAGTGAGGATGAAATAGAAGAATTTGACCAATTTCTTTAATCTGATATTGATCAAACATGCAATCAAGATGTATTGATCATTACTGGTGATTGGAATGCAAACGTTGGGAACAAAGTGAAAGGATCAGTAGTTGGAAAATATGGCCTTGGTGATAGAAATGATGCTGGAGAATGCATGTTAGAATCCTGCAAAATCGATGATTTGTCATTTCAAATATATTCTTTAGACAGCATTAGAGACAACTATACCCATGGACCTCACCAGATGGAACACATAGAAATCAAATTGACTACCACTGCGGAAAGAGAAGACGGAAAAGCTCCATATCATCAGTGAAAATAAGGCCAGGGGCAGATTGTAGAACAGATCATCAATTACTCATATGCAAATTCAAACTGAAGCTGAAGAAAATGAAAATAAGTCCATAAGAGCCAAAATATGACCTTGAATACATCCCACCTGAATTTAGAGATTATCTGAAGAACAGATTTGATACATTAAACTCTAAAGACTGAAGACCAGAAGAGTTGTGGGATGACATCAAGAACATCATACAAGAAGAAAGCAAAAAGTCATTATGAAGACAAGAAAGAAGGAAAAGATCAAAATGGATGTCAGAAGAGACACTGAAACTTGCTCTCCAGAAGTAGAGATGTTAAACCAAATGGAAGAAATGAGGAGGTACAAGAGCTAAACAGAAAATTTCAAAGGTCAGCTCAAGAAGACAAAGTCAAATCTTACAAACAAAATGTGCAAAAACCTGGAGTCAGAAAACCAAAAAGGAAGAACACGCTCAACATTTCTCAACCTGGAGGAACTGAAGAAAAAATTCAAGCTCAACTTTCGTTTTGAAGGATTATCTGGGCAAATTATTGAATGATGAAGAAAGCATCAAGAGAAGATGGAAGGAATACACTGAGTCACTGTACCAAAAGGAAATGGTTGATGTTCAACCATTTTAAGAGGTAGCATATGATCAAGAGCCAATGATACTGAAGGAATAAGTCCAAGGTGCTTGAAGGAATTGGCAAAGAACAAGGCACCAGGAATTGATGGGATATAAATTGAAATCTCTCAAGAATGTGAGGCAGCACAGGAGGCATTCACTCATCTATGCCAAGAAATTTGGAGGACAACTATCAAGCCAACAGATTAGAAGAGATCCATATTTGTGCCCATTCCAAAGAGATGTGACCGAACGGAATGCGGAAATCATTGACAACCTCTTTGATATCCCATGCAAGTAAAGTTTTCTCAAGGTAATACAGAAACGGCTGCAAGGATACAATGACAGAGAACTTCCAGAAGTTCAAGCCAGATTCAGAAGAGGCCGTGGAATGAGGGATATCATTGTTGATGACCGACGGATCTTGGCTGAAAGCAGAGAATATCAGAAAGATGTTTACCTGTGCTTTACTGACTACGCAAAGGCTTTCGATTGTGTGGATCATGACAAGGTATGGACAACATTGTGAAGTATGAATATTCCGGAACATTTAATTGTGTTCATAAGGAATCTGTACCTGGACCAAGAGGCAGTTGTTCGACCAGGACATGGAAACACTGGATGCTTTAAAATTTAAAAAGGTGTGCGACAAGGTTGTATTCCTTCACCATACTTATTCAACCTGTATGCTGAGCAAATAATCCAAGAATCTGAATGATGGTGTTGGCAAAGAATTTTAAAAGTACCACGAACTACTAGAAGAACAAATTTTTTTTTTTTTTTTTTTAAATTTCAGAAGAAGTGAGGCTGACAATAGGGAGATTTTGTGTCTCCTATTTTGGGTATGTTATCATGAAGGACCAGTCCCTGGTGAAAGACATCATGTTTGGTCAATTGGAGGGCTCCAAAGAGATGGTGGTAACAACAATTGAATCAAACATAACAATTGTAAGGATGGTGAAGAACCCGACAATTTTTCATTCTGTTGTGCATAGGATTGCTATGAGTCAGAACCAACTTGAAGGCATCTAACAACAATTGGATGGTAAAATAGTTTGAGTTTGATTTTTGTCCTTAATGGTTGTTGTTTTTTAATTCACTCAACAGTGCTGCATAAGCGACACCTGGCATTCTGCACAGACATAATGATCCTTATAAACAAAGATGGTGAGACTTTTGCTTTTGTACTTTGGACATGTTGTCAGGAGGGGTTAGTCCCTGAGAGAAACATCATACTTGGTAAAGAGGAAGGTCCATGAAAAAAGAGGAAGAACCTCAGAGGTCCAGGGGAGTCATAAATGGACTCAAACATAATGACAATTGTAAGGATGGCATAAGACAAGGGCACTCTGTCATTCTGTTGTGCATAGTGTCACTATAAATCAGAACTCACCAACTCAACATGATCTAGCAACACAACAATACAGTCAATAAAATCTACTGAGCATTTCTGCTCTGTAACACCAGTTAGAATCTACTCAATGGTTATGGGTTAAATTTGGGAGTCCAATTCTGGACCTATAAAGAATACTGGATCAAAATATAGATTGCATACCATTAAAGACATTTTTTTTTTCTAAGATTGGTTAGTAAGTTCAAATTTATTATAAACCTTGAATCAAGTTCAAGTCGTGTAAACCTTGTTGTTGTTAGGTGCCATCGAGTTGGTACCAACTCAAAGTGACCTTATGTGCAGCAGAATGAAACACTGCCCAATCTTGGGCCAGCCTCACTACTGTTGCCACGCTTGAATCCATTGATGCTGCCACTGGCCAATGCATCTTGTTGGGGGTCTTCCTCTTTTTCTCTTACCCTCCACCTTACCAAACATGATATCCTTCTGACTGGTCCCTCTTGACAATATGTCTGAAGTATGAGACACAAAGTTTGGCCATCTTGGCCTCCAAGGAGCCCTCTGGCTGCACTCCATCTAAAATGGATCTACTGGCTCTTTTAGCAGCCCATGGCACTTTCAATATTCTCCTCCAACACTATACCTCAAAATCATCAATTCTCCTACAGTCTTCCTTATTCACTGTCCAGCTTTCACATGTATATGAGGTTATTGAAAATACCATGGCTTGGGTCAGGCACACCTTAGTCCACAAGTTGACATCTTTGCTCTCCAACACTTTAATAAGGTCTTGTGCAGCAGATTTGCCCAATGCAATACATCATTTGAATTCTTGACTGCTGATTCTGTGAGTGTTGATAGTTGAGTCAAGAAGAATAAAGTCCTTGACACCTTCAATCTTTTACCCGTTGATAAGAATGTTGTTTATTGGTACAGTGGTGAGGATATTTGTTTTCTTTACATTGAGATATAGTCCATACCGAAGGCTGTGCTCTTTGATCTTCATCTGTAAATATTTTAAGTCTTCTTCACTTTCAGCAAGCAAAGTTTAGAATGATTGTATATAATAAAAACCTCAATACAAAGACTAAGAATGTCAAATGATGTAGCTCTTATGAAAATCATTAGGTAGTTCCTCAAAAATTAAACAGAATTATCATATGACTAAGCAATTTCACTTCTAGGTATATTCCTAGAGGAACTGAAAGGAGATTATTGTATACCTCAAACAGATTATTGTATACCAGTGTTCACCGTGGCAGTATATATTCACAATATCTAAAAAGAAGAAATAACACACATGCCCATAACAGATGAATCTTTAAACAAAATGTGATCTATATATACTCAGAAGTGTTATTTTTCAGACATAAAGAGAAATGATGTTCTCTTTATGTCTGGATAATAATATATGTTATGATATACATGAGCCTTGCAAATATGATGTTCTTAAGCATCCTTGGGATGGTTCTGACCCATAGTGACCTTATATAGGGTTTCCAAGAAGCAGTTGTTGAGCTTGAACTACCAACCTTGTGGTTCAAACCAACCTTGCAGTCCAGTGCATTAACCCCCAGTACCTTGAAAATAAAATACTGAATATAATAGTTAGACACATAAGAACAAATATTGTATCATCCCACTTCCATAAAGTGTCCAGAATAGTCAAATGTAGAGAGACAAAAAGTAGATTAATGGTTACCAAGAGCCAGATGACAGTGACAATGGGGAGTGATAGTTTACTGAGTAGTTTCCATTTAGTGTGATGAAGAACATTTGGATTAGATAATAGTGAAAATTTCACAACATGATGAATTAAATTAATGCCACTGAATTGCATACTTAAAAATGGTTGAAATGCCAACTTTTGATATGGATATAACAGAGTAAAAGAAATGAAAGTCAACTCCTAATCATCAGGTACAGATTCTTCAATAAGCAAGATAACCACAGGCTTACTTACAATTACGTAGTGAACAATTTCACATGAGTTTCACCATGTTTTTGATGTAGTAAAATTGTTCACTGCAAATTAGTAAGTGAGCGCTTGTAAGTTTGTACTTATCTTGCTTATTAAATAAGCTGACACTGCTCAGTATCTAATTCATTTTCAAATCGGTAAATTATCCAAACTTCTAAACACCAATCCAGTTGTAAATTACATTGCATTTACGTAGAATAGGAGGATTAAACTACTGAAAACAGAAACATTTTCTGTTTTTCACAAAGATCAGCAGGAACCTGGGATAACCATATAAAAAACAGAAGAAGAAGAGTTCTAACATAGAGATTTTAAAAAGCCTATTTCAGAAAAGGCACCAAACCTGTGATGAGACAAAACAGCATCAAAACCCATACAAGTTTTTCAAAAAGCAAATTGTTGAAGAACAAAGACATAAACTCTTTCCTTTTGGAATAAAGTTGCCAAAATTGTAATGTGCCATTCACAAAATGGTTTAAATACCTCTCTAAAGGGCTTCTTCTGAGACTCAAACTATCTAACAGCTAAAAGTCCTTTAGTTGAAAGAGGAAAAAGAAAGAGTTTTATTAGGAAATCTATTCTTGCTTTGGAAACCTTTGCACGAATTGAAATATTAATTGTGCTTATTCGGTGGTACAAACTGAACATGCTCAGGTGCTCAATAAAAGGTTGGTAAAAGGAGGGCCATTCACAGGCCCCTCAGAAGAAAAGTGTGGAAATAAATCTACTTGCAAAAAAATCAGCCATTGAAAAACCTATGGAGCATATTTTTACTCTAACACACAGGGGATTACATCGAGTCAGAATTGTCCAACTGCAGCTACAGTACACAAGCTTCTATTAGGGTTTCAGGCCATGATGATCTTATCTCTGTCCTCAGGCTTTTCTCAGTGTTATCATTCATGTTGGACTAGAGATGGCCTCCCCTCTGTCTTGATCCCTTTCTAGTAGGAGAGGACTTAGGGCAAAGGAGTGGATATGAAGCCAGGGTAAGAGCGACCTAGGGCCCAGGGGTTCTAACATGCCCCTGATACTGTCACATTTATAGTATACAAAATTTCAGTGAAATGCTATAAAATTATGTTTCCTTATGAAAAAATGATTCTGGAAAGCAATCCAACTGTACTGGTGATGATTTTTTTAAAGTATTAATGGTTTTATCCAGATACTATAACTTTTTTTGTTGTTGTTAAGTGCCATTGAGTTGGTTCCAACCCATAGCAACCATGTATAGGGTTTCCGAGGAGCAGCTGGTGAGCTTGAACCACCGACCTTGCAGTTCAAATGGCTTTGCAGTCTGGTGCATTAACCCATAGCGCCACACCAGGACTCCACTATAACTTTAGATAAATTAAAAAATGGATTGTTAAATTATGTGGCAGCTTGATAATTTGACATTGTCAAATCCACCATAAACTCCTGTATGAAACAGGAAAAGTGATTTGTAACCTAATTCTGCAAATGTTCTAAATAGTTCAAAATTTGTTCTTGTGGAAGGCAAAATTTTAGAAAGATACGATAAAGCAATTAACTTGTACTATAAAATATGTAACTTTAAAAGGAAAAGTGAGTTGAAGGTATTATTTTAATAAATAAGCCCCAAAGTTCCTATTATAGACACATTAAAAGTCTGAAGATATCATTGACATTTTTTAGTTCCACTTTATTACATTTGGAGGAACAAAATAGAGGTGTATTTATGAATTTGAGAAGGTCTCAGAAGGCACTTTATCAGAATATGAAGGGTCTACTATGTTTTGACTACAATTATCAGGGAGAATTCATGATTTAGTGAAAATAAAATATGACTGGAATCCTTGGTCGTATAAATGGTAATGTCTGTTAAGCTGCTAAACTAAAACTTGGCAGTTTGAGTTCACTCAGAGGAGCATGGGAAGAAAGACCCACAATATTCTGAATTATCAGCTATTGAAATCCTATGGAGCAAGTTCTACTTTGACACACATGGGGTTACCATGAATTGGAGATGACTTGACAAGAACTGATTGTCTTGATTTTGCTACCGAAAAGCTTTGTGATTTTTTTTTCAGGTCATTTGATGTTTTGATGGTGTATCTCATCTCTTTTGACTTCCAAGGTCAGGGAGTAAAGTAGTAAATCTATATGTGCACCTTCTAACTCTAACAGTCTATGAATCTATTAATGTTCTTGCACAAAAGAGAAGTTATGAGTGCTCAAAGTATCTGAAGATCATTATAAGCCACTTCAATAGCTCTTTACTTTACATGTTGGCAGCAGAACTTTTCTACCATGAGATGAGTAAAAAAAAAAAAAACCCTTTCTGCCATGAGAATGGGTGAGATCTATGTAGTCTGGGAGCAAACTGGCTTCTCTTTCTGCCACATGCCCTCAGAATGAGTGAGATGTTACTGTCAAGTCAAACTTGATAAAACTGTACATTTGAACATGAGCCTAAAATACAGGAAAATGCAAAAGCTATTACAACTGCCAATGATTGCATCTACATTTCCACTAAGGCTTCATTAATGGGATTCTGTCATTAAAGTATTTTGGTACTTAGGGATTTCTGTAGCTTTTCCCCCCTCTTCCCTTTTTCCTGAGAACAATGTTTGTGGTATTTTTTTTTATCTATAAAGAATTGCATATGGGAGAAATAATGAGTTTTATGCTAAAAATTACCTCTTTATTCATCTGTGGCTTTTTTTTTTTTTTTAATTTTTTTAGAAGTAAAGACAAAGAAACCCTCTAAAGCTGATGCTAAGCCCACATCGCCACCTAAACTCCAAAAGGAGATGATAAGATAAAAGTCTTACTATAAGTTTAATTTTAAAAGGCCGAGATTTTTATAATGCTCCTTGAAAGTGAAATGTTTAAGTACTGAAATATACTGGGTTTCTCAGTCAGGTTTTAAGGGTCACTTCAGGTCTGACCCCTCAGTGAACCTGGGGCTGCCTCCACTGAGCCAACTTGGCTGTCCTTGCCTCTCTGCTCTCTACTCCACCACCTACTTTGCATACAATCATCCTTTGTTTTGTTTGTTGTTTGCCATCAAGTAGGTTCTGACTCAAAGCAAACCTGCAGAGGGTTTGAAGTGACAACCTTTCAGTTACTAGTCAAGTGCTTATTTTACAGCTCCACCCTAGGGCTCACAAGCATCCTAGCTAGCACCCATGATTTTTTTGTTTTTACCCACACAGTGAACAACAAATCTTGAATCCCCCAAAAGCAATTTCTAAAATATGAATTTTTGTTTTCATGAGATAGGATATGTAGCATTAACAGTATGGGATTTAAAGGGAAACAAGACTGAGTTATTAGCTAAATGATCTCAGGCAAGGTAATTAACATGCCAGGTTTCTGTTTGTAAAATGATGCAGCAATGAAAATAAGAAAACATTTAAAAGGGAGTGTTTACCTCGCAGTTGCTCAACAATTGCTAGGTCTTTTCTTCTTCAATGGTTTGTCTATTTCTTCCATTTGCCTTAGTAACTTTCTGTGTCCTTTCCCAAAATTACTCAGTAGCTTTCCATTTTAGGTGCCTATTGTAGGCTCTTTCTAAACTTTAGGTGCCTACTGTAACCACACACTACCCCCATTTGTCTGTACATTTGTTGTATTGTGGTGACATGCATGTTG
The DNA here is from genome assembly GCF_000296735.1 of Chrysochloris asiatica. Lineage (NCBI taxonomy): Eukaryota > Metazoa > Chordata > Mammalia > Afrosoricida > Chrysochloridae > Chrysochloris > Chrysochloris asiatica. The sequence goes on along the minus strand of NW_006408528.1, from coordinate 684,800 downwards.
TTGTGATGCTGAAAGCTATGCCACCATTATTTTTAGTACCAGTAGGTTTAACAGTGGTGGACAGGTTTCAGCAGAGTTTCCAGATTAAGACAGACATGAAGAAGAAGAGGCAGACCAATTCTGAATGGTTAGCTACTTAAAACATTATGAATAGCAACAGAATATTGTCAGATACAGTGCAAGAAAAGTGAGTACCTCAGGTTGGAAGGCATTCAAAATACAACTAGGGAAGAACCGCCTCCACAAAGTTGAGTTAACCATAATGGTATGAGTATAACAAAGCTTTTACAGTCTTCATTTGCTGATGGCGCACAACTCAAACTGAGAAGAAACACCTGCAAATATCCATGCATAATTGGAACGTGGAATGTACGAAGTATAAATCTAGAGAAAATTGGAAGTTGTAATAAATGACATGGAACACATAAAAATTGATATCCTAGGTATTAGTGAGATGAAATGGACTGGTATAGGTATTTTTAAATTAGATAACCAAATAGTTTGCTATAGATTCACGAGGAATGGTTTTGTCTTCAAGATCAAAACGAACATTTCAAGATCTATCCTGAAGTATACCTACAAGTAAGATTAGTTAATACCACTGTTATTCAAATTCACACACATACCACTAAAGCCAATAAAGGTGAAATTGAAGAATTCTACCAACTTTTTCAGTCTGAAATAGACCAAACTTGGAATTAAGATGTACTGATAATTACTGGTGATTGTAATGTGAAAGTTGGAAACAAACAGTAAGGATCAATATTTAGAAAACACGACACCTGTGATAGAAATGACGCTGGAGATTACATGATAGAATTTTGCAAGACCAATGACTTATTCATTCATTGCAAATATCTTTTTTTTTTTTTTTTTTACAAACATAAAAGCCAGCTATACACATAGATCTTACCAGATGGAATACACAGAAATCAAATTGACTACATCTGTGGGAAGAGTCAGTGGAGAACCTCAATATTGTCAGTCAAAACAAGGCCAAAGGAAGACTGTAGAATAAACCATCAGTTGCTCATACGCAAGTTCAGGCTGTAGTTGAAGAAAAAGAAAATAACTCTGGAAGAGTCAAAATATGACCTTGAGTATAATGCTCCTGAATTTAGAGAGTTGACACATTAGATATTCATGACCAATGACCAAAAGAATTGTGGGTATCATATAGGAAGAAAGTAAAGCCAAATGTGAGAACACGCTCAGTATTTCAAGATGAAAGAACTGAAGACAAAATTTAAGCTTTTACTTTCAATACTGGAATATTCTATGGGGAAATTTTTCACAGGCATGTGAATGCAAGTGAAAGTTGAACAATGAATAAGGAAGACCATAAAAGAATTGATGCATTTGAGTTATGGTGTTGGAGAAAAATATTAAAAGTACCATGGACTTCCAGAAGAATAAACAAATCTATGATGGAAGAAATGCAGTCAGAATGCTCCTTAAAAGCCAGGACAGTGAGACTTTGTCTCTCATGCTTTGGGCAGGTTATCAGGAGGGGTCAGACCTAGAAGAAGAACACCATGTATTGTAAGATGGAGGACCAATGAAAAAGTTGAAGACCCCTAACCCGATAGATTGACAAAATGGCAGTAACAATGGGCTCAAATATAACATCGATTGTGAAGATGGCAAAAGACCAAGTAGTGTTTCATTCTGTTGTGCATAGGGTTACTATGACTCGGAACAGTCTCAACTGCAACTAAGAGCAAAAACAACATTCCAGGTGTTTACAAGTGGTTACAGCCTTTGGTGTTGCCCACTGGTTCTTGGTTCATTGTCAGTTCTAAGACAAGCTACTGAGATGAACACTTTGTTTCAGCTGTACGTAGTTAGGTTAGAACATATATGCACAATAGTTTGTGAATAAAGGTTGTTTTAATGTGTCCAGAGACAGAGATCTGTCTCACTAACTCTTTAAGATGGCTTCACCAACCCAGAGACAAGATGAAGTGCAGGATGTAGAAAACCAAGATTTAAGATTACCTTTCTTTTTTTAAATTCAGCATTTACTGGTTTTTGCAATCCTATGAATGCTTTCCAAAACAGTAAGTTTGTTCTTCCAGTTTCTTTCTGGTGTTTTTTTGTAGGTAAGAGTGGTGTGTGATGGAGTCAGAGTAGGTGTGTGGAACTGCTCGCAACCCCATCTTGCTACAGAACTTTGCTGTTGTGTATTTTTACAGTCTTAATTCCTGCTATAATTCCCTTACTTCCTTTCACTTGCTTAATTTTTCAGATATGCCAGCTATTTCTCAGAAAAACTTTTAATTTTGCTGCTTCATTCTCTGGGGGAACATCTTGCCCCTTTCTCCACCTTTTGATTCCATCTCATCCTTCAGGATCCAGTTCAATAATCAGCTGCACTATCAGTTTATCTATATATTTACATGTTTACACACATGATGGAGCAGTCTTTGAGGATCAACTTACTTATTTTCTTTTACTCTAGAATCTGTGAGTCACTTGCATGTATTGTTGTTGCTGTTAAAAGCTGTCAAGTCAATTCCCACTCAGAGACACTGTATAGTGTTTCCAAGGAGGGGCAGTCCAGTGCATGAACCCACAGTATCACACCTGGACTCCACATGCATGTAGTAAGCACTTAATAACAGTTTGTTGAATAAATATATGACTGGCATTCCCATGATTCAACTACTATCCTTTGGAATTTCATTGCCAGAAATTCTACAGCAGAGACTGTTGGAATTTTGCCCAATAAATGAATTTATCAATATTTAAGAAGAATACATGTTTCTTTTCTGAAAATCATAGAAAATAATTTCATTCTTTGTTGTTGTTGTTAAGTGTTGTGTACTCGATTCCAACCCATAGCGACCCTGTATAGGGTTTCCTAGGAGCAGCTAGTGAGCTTTTACCACTGACCTTGCAGCTTTGCAGTCTGGCGCATACAGCGTCATACCAGGACTCCAATTTCATTCTAGCTAATGATTTTTCTAACTATTACTCATAAAGCTTACTACATATCTATATCGTAAGTTCTTTACATATATTAACTGATTTAGTCTTTAGTCAGCTATTGTTGTTGTTGCTGTGAAATATCATAAAATCAGTTCCAACTCATAACCACCCTGTGTAGAGAGATTCCAAGGAGTGACTGGTAGGCTTGAATTGCCAACCCTGTGGTTAGTAGTCTAGTAGAAGATATCCATATTATTGCTATATTACTAATGGGGGTAGTGAGACATAGGGAAGCTTAGTAAGTTCATTGAGGTCATAGGACATTGGTCAAGCCAGGATTCAAAGTCATGCAATCTGTTTCTAATGTTAATGCCTTTAACCACTATGCCAGATCCTGAAAGTATATTCTGTGGCTAGACAGGTGAAACCATATGTTTAGAACTAATAAAGCTAACTAAGTTAATTTGAATTGGGGTATATAATTCAAAGGAACCCTTAATCAGCTGTTCTGGCTAAAAATATTATTTTGATACTTATGTATTTTAAAAAGTCAGAACTAAAAGATAAAAATAAAGGATTATTCCAGTTACAAAAAGGACTAGTTTCACAAAAAAAATCTTTTCCCACACACTTTGGTTTGTGAATCTGAGAACATGTACTATTCAACTCTCCTACATATTTCTATTGTAGCTAAGTTTGTTGAGCCAATGAGCTATTCAAAGAAGCTTTAAACATTTTCATATGTTTGGTGACTTGTGAATTTTTCTTCCTGCATTGCCTCATTTAACCCCCAATACTGGCTGCCTATGATCCTTTAAAATATTCAAGTGTGATGATGTCAGTTTGAGGACTAAGATGTACCTGATCCAGGCCACGGTATTTTTCATAGCTTCATATGCATATGAAGGTTGGACAGTTAATAAGGAAGGCTGTAGAAGAATTGATACATTTGAGTTATGGTGTTAGAGGAGAATATTAAAAGTACCATGGACTGCCAAAAGAACAAACCAATCTGTGATGGAAGAAGTATAGCCAGAATGCTCCTTAGAAGCCAGGACTACCAGATTTTGTCTATCATACTTTGGACATTTTATGAGGAGAGACAAGTCCTTGGAGAAAGACATCATACTAGGTAAAGTAGAGGGTCAGTGAAAAAGAGGAAGACCCCTACAATAAGATGGATTGACACAGTGGTAGTAGCAATGGGCTTAAGCTTAACAATGATTCTGAGAATGGCACAGAACTGGGCAGTGTTTTGTTCTGTTATGCATAAGGTTGCTATGATTCTAAATGGCTCAACATCACTGCCGACCTTGCCGTTCAAACTGACTTTGTAATACATTGAATTAACCCACAGTGTCAGACCAGATTTTTCAGCATTGCAGAAAATAGAGTATTAATGTAAAGCAGCCTTCCTACAAATGTGAAAGGCGAATATGGAAGAAAGATAAAAGGAAACAAATTACATTAAGTCCTTGATTTTATAGTGTCTCAGTTACCTAGTGCTGCAGTTAAATAAATACAGCCAACAAATAGCTTTAAAAACCAGAAATCGTTTTTTCTTATAGTTCTGGAGACTAAAATGCAGATTAGAACATCATTTGTACTGATTCCTTCTTTTTGTCAGTAGTCCTGGGCAATACTTTGTTCTTTGGCATTCCTCATATGGAGATTATCTTCTCCAGTGTGTTTGTGTCACTGTGCTTACTATGGTATGTTTTGTTTTTGTTTTTAATAACTTTGTTGTTGTTGTTGTTGTTAAGTGCCATTGTGTTGGTTCCGACCCATAGCGACCCTGAACAGGGTTTCCGAGGCTGTAAATCTTTACGGGAGCAGAAAGCCTCATCTTTCTACCACGGAGCAGCTGGTAGTTTCGAACTGCTGACCTTGCAGTTCGCAGTCCGATTTTTAACCACTATGCTAACAGAGCTCCTTAGAAGTGATTAATCTTAGGATCATGCATATACTCTGGTGTGGATTCATTATCATAACAATACACATTTCTAGTTCCAAACTGCATCACATTCATAAGGGTCAGAAATTCAATTCATGCTTTGAGTGGACACAATTAAATCCATAATATATAGAAAATTTAAATTGGTTACTTCTCAATTATTTATAGAGTTCTGAACAAATAATGAGTAACAATTTTGTGTAAAAAATTTTTTTATGAAAGAAAATGTGTGGGGTTAATAAAGCTGTCAACTTGCAAGTTGTCATTGTCAGATGCTGTCCGTCCAGTTCTGACTCATAGAGAAGGAAACACTGCTCAGTTCTGAGCCATCCTCACATTTGTTGCATTTGAGTCCATTGTTGTTGCCACTGTGTCAATCCATCTTGTTGAGGGTCTTCTTTCTTTTTATTGACCCTATACATTACTTAGAGTCCTGGTGTGGCGCTGTGGGCTAATGCGTCAGACTGCAAAGTCATTTGAACTGCAAGGTTAGTGTGGTTCAAGCTCACCAGCTGCTCCTTGGAAACCCTATACAGGGTCGCTATGGGTCGGAATTGACTTGACGGCACAACAACAACATACATTACCTGGTATTCTAGTGTGATGCTGTGGGTTAATGCAGTGGATTGCAAGTCCAGTTTAAACCACAAGGCTGATGCTTCATGCTCTCCAGCTACTCCTTGGAAACCCTATAAAGGGTTGCTTGAGTCAGAACCAACTCGATAGCACTTAACAAAAACAACATTACCTAGCATGATGTCCTTCTCCAGGGCATGGTTCTTCCTGATAACGTGTCCAAAGTATGAGAGACATAGCTCCCTCTAGGCACTTCTAGGGAGCAATCTGGCCTTTTTTTTCCAAATTGTTTGCTGTTATGGCAGTCCAGGCGTGGTATATTCAATATTCTTCACCAACTTCATAATAAAGGCACTGATTCTTCACAGGTCTTCTTTATTTAGAATCGTTCTTTTTCATGCATATGAGGTGATTGAAAATATCAATATTTGGGTCTTAGTGGTGCTGTAGGATAAACACTGGACTGCTAACTGCAAGTCAACAGCTCAAATTAACCAGCAGATATGCAGGAGAAAGAAGAGGCTTTCTGCTCCTTTAAATATTTATATCCTTTGAAACATTATGTAGGGTTGCTGTGAGTCAAAAGTGACATGATGGCAGTAGGTTTGGTTTGGTTTGGGTCAGGCATACCTTAGTCCTCAAATTGTCATCTTTGCTCCTTAACATTATATAAAGAGCTCTTTTGCATCAGATTGACCCAATGCAGTAGTCATTTGATTTCTTGACTGCTGCTTCCATGAGCACTGACTAGAAACAAGTAAAATGAAACCTTCAACAATTTCAATGTTTTCTCCATTTATCACAATGTTTATTAGTTTGGATTTTTATTTTCTTTACACTGAGGTGCAATTCATACTGAAGACTGTCGTCTTTGATCTTCATCAGTAAATACATCATGCCCTCTTCATTTTCAGCAAGCAAGGTTATGTCATCTGCATATTGCAGATTGTTGATGAGTCTTCTTCATTTAATTCAGTTTCTTGGATTATTTGCTCAGTGTGCAGATTGAATAATTATGGTGAAATGATACAATCCTGAAACACATTTTTCTTGATATTAGACCATTCAGTATCTCCTTGTTCGGTTCTAATGGTTGTCTCTTTTTCTGTGTATAGATTTCTCTTGAATACAATTAAGCATACTGGAATTCCTATTCTTCATAATGTTATTAATTGCTATTATCATATGTTATGATCCTTTCATAGTCAATAAAGCACAAATATGTATCTTTCTGGCATTCTTGGCCTTCTGCCAAGATCCATCTGATGTCAGCAATGATACTCCGCATTCAATATTCTTTTCTAACTATGGCTTGAGGTTCTGGCAGCTCCCTTTGGAGCTAATTAAAAAACATAGCAACTATTTTTGAATTATCTTCAGCAAAACTGTATTTACTTGTATAGTAATGATATTGTTTGATGATTGCCACATTCTGTTGGGTCACCTTTCTTTGGGGTGAGATATAGATCTCTCATAATCTGTTAACTTCCAAATTTCTTGGCATAGACAATTGAGTGTCTCCAGTGCTGCATCAGTCTGCTTAAAGATTTCAATTTGTATTCTGTCAATTCTTGCAGTCTTGTTCTTTGTCAATGCTTTCTGCGCAGTTTGGACTTTCCCCCGCAATACCATAGGTGCTTCATCATATGTGATCTCTTGAAAAATTAAACACTGACCAGTTCTTTTTGGTAGAGTGACTCTGCACTAAACTCTCAAGTTGTTCTTGTTGGTTAAGTGCCATTGAGTCAGTTCTGACTTATAGTGACTCTTTATAGGGTTTCTGTGGCTGCAAATCTTTGTGAGAGCAGAAAACCACATCTTTCTTCCTAGGAGTGACTAGTGGACTTGAAATATTGACCTTTTAATTCGCTGTCCAGTGCCACTGAACTTCCAAATTTTAAAGGAGTCACAGACACAATGATCAAAGGTTTTTTTACTGATTCAATTTCAGTTTGTCTTTGGTAATTCTTTGTTATTGTAAATTAGTAACCTAGCACTTACCTGAATCTATAGTATCGTTTAAGGAGCCCTGGTGGCACAGTGGTTAAGTTTTCAGTTACTAACCCAAAGATCAGGTGTTTAAACTCATCAGGGATTTAATGGGAGGAAGATGTGGCAATCTACTTCTGTAAAGATTTATAGCCTTGGGAATCTCATGGAAGCAGTTCTACATTGTTCTATAGCGTTGCTATTAGTGAGAATTGATTGACAGGAATAGACGTTTTCCATTAAATTCCTTCTAGTGAATAATTTTTACACCCTCGGAAACCCTGTACAGGGTCGCTATGGGTCGGACCCGACTCAACGGCACTTAACAACAACAACAACAGTGAATAATTTATATTTTCATTTTTTGAGTAATTCTTTTTTAGTTTTTGTAGAAATAGAATCAATTAAGGTATACTTATCATATGTGCAATGAACTTTTTGAAAAAGGAAATGAACATTTATTTTAAATTTATTTATTTATTTTTAGTGGGGCAGATGCCTTTGTTGGTCTGACCAGCATGGTACCAATAGTGGGCTAAGGCAGAGCTGGCTGTCCTGGCTCCAGCCTTCTCTTTCCTGGGAGTTCACGCCACACCCCTGGGAGACAGGCGTGTCCTGCAGGAGTGGCAGACAGAGCCAGGATAGGAAATAACGGGGTTGGGATCTGCAAGGGACTCTGGGTAATGTAAAAAATGCAGGGTAGTGAGGCCACCCAGTAAAATGTCCCTCAGATCATAGTAGAGTCTTTCCTTGTCCAGGGCCTGCCCTCACCAGGAATGGGCGGGTCCAGAGGGAGAGTGTCCCTTCATGGCCTCTTACTGGACTCTTCAGGCCATCAGCATCTCCCCAATGTTGTCCTCAGCTTCCCTGATGTTCCACTTAAGGTAGGATTTTTGTTTGTTTGTTTGTTTTTGTTCCAATTCTTTAATTTTTTTCTTCTGCTATTTTCTGTTTTTTTAAAAAGCTGGTTAAGAATTAGCCTCCTTGGACTGAAGAATAAACATTCTTCCTATACTCTGGTAACATAGTAGTTACGAATTGGGCTGCTAACCTCAATGTCAGCAATTCGAAACTACCAGCTGTTCTGGGAGAAAAATGAGGCTTTCTGCCCCCGTAAAGATTTACAGCCTCAGAAACCCTGTACAGGGTCATTAGGAGTCGGAACTGACTCCATGGCACATAACCACTACCACCACACCTTCATACGTGTTAGTCTCATCCTACCAAGTTATAATCTCTGTATCTGTAAGATGTGCATGCTTTTTTCATTCTGTTCAGTTGTTCAGTCTGTATGTCTGCAAGCTTCACCTTCTGTTGAGTGTCAATAACTTTGGCTTGAAGCTCTGTAAAGGCCTTCTTCAACTCCAGATCGATGGGGGCTGCCATCTTGCTTTGAAAATTTATTTTATTGTTCCAAAATAGTTTTTGTTACTAAATTTCTATAGGTAGCATATATTACATAGAAAATGTGTTTCACAATGATCATCTTTGATAGATTTTTCTTTAGAAATGATTGTTCCACTATTTGTGAATATTTAGGAGTTCCTGGGAGGTGCAAATGGTTAAGAACTTCATTCCAAGGTAAAGGTTTAGTGATTTGAAACCACTCCAAGTCATCTTAGAAGTCAGACTAGCAATCTGTTTTTTTTTGTTTTTTTTTGTTTTTTTAATGTTTTATTGTGAATTATGTGATAGTCTACATGGGAGAACATCAGTCTAACATTCATTCTATCGTATATCATCTCATTGCCATGGTTACAATCCCCTCCATGTAATCCTTCTCCTGTACTCCCCAGGTCTTCAGTACACAGTTGCTCTCCCTCTCTGGATAGAAAGTCTCCAGCTGCTCCATTGCTCCACGTCATCATCTCTGGCTCCATTTCAGGCATCACTGCTTCTCTGGGTAGGGTCCTGCTCTCTGCTCTTCTCCCTTGATGGTCCTAGAGACCTCCACTCCTAGACTGAAAAGTTAATCACTCCCCTCCATGCTATAAAACATCCACCTTTACATTTCCGACCCTCACAAACAGTCCTGATAACAATTATTCACTATTGTATCACAAGAGACCCGTCTGCATTTCATTGCATCAGCTCAGCCTAGTCAGATTGAATACTACTCACTGGAGATTCTACCTTCCTCTAGGCCCTCTGGATCTAGGTTTCCTCTTGAAAGCTTGTAAGCCAGTCACTTCTTGCCTTTGTAACCTCCTGCCCCCCATTTTGGGTAGCCAATGTCCAAGTTGCCCATCCCTGTCTACTCTGTATGTGGAGGGGGTGGGGATGATTCTTGCTGTAAAGACTTGTTCCCTCTTTTGAGCTACTGATTCCATAGATGTAGGTCAAGTTCATCAAATTGTATGAGGATACTTTTTTTTTTCCTCTTCTGTTTACTTCTGGTTGAGCTCTGATCATCCAGTCACTGAAGCCAGGATAAGTGGGTATTATCTGCAAGTGTGGGTGTTCTTATGCATATGCCCTCTCTTCTTATCAGCTGGACGTTTCACTCTCCACTCTAGTCCTCTGTGGCTATGTCACTGACTCTGGGCCCAAGAGTCCCCAGGTCTTGCCGCCTTGTTGGTTACCCGGTTCTTCACCTGGGTTCACAGAAGTCTATTGAACATTGTAGGGCTTAACTCACTGCTTCATTGCTGTTTTTCCCTCACTTCCCCTTATCAGTGTCGAGCATGGTCACCAATCACAGCGTGTATTCCCGTTGAGTCTTAGTCTTAGAAGGGGGTTTGCACTGAGGGGACCCGACCACTTGCCTTGATGTTTATTGGGGAACAATCTGTTTTTGATAGGTAACCTATGGAGTAGTGCATCTCTATACACATCTGATCCATGTGAGTCAGAATCTACTTGAAGGCAACTAACAACAGTTACTATTTAAAGTACACCCTAAAAGATTGTGTGAGTTGCTGTGATTCTGGAGGCTATGCCACCGGTATTTTAAATACCAGCAGAGTCACCTATGGTGGACAGGTTTCAAATGAACTTCCAGATAAAGAGAGACTAAGAAGAAGAAGACGAGATGAACTACTTCCAAATATTGTCACAGAAAACATTAGAATAGCAAAGAAACACTGTCAGATCTAGTGTCAGAAATTGAACCCCTCAGGTTGGAAGGCACTCAAAAAGCAGCTGGGGAAGAGCTGCTTCTCAAAGAAGCGTTCAGTGTGATGGACTTGAATGGAGTAAAGCCCGTGGGTTAAAGCCTGAGAACCTTTATTTGTTGATGGGAGACAACTCAAAATGAAGAAAAACTGCTGTAAACATCCATTAATAATCGGAACATGGAATGTAGGAAGTATGAAAATTCCAATTCTAATTTAGGAAAATTAGAAATTGTCAAAAATGAAATGGAACACATAAATATTGATATTGTGAGCTGAAATGAACTGGTATTGGCCATTTTGAATCTGACAACCATATGGTTTACTATGCCAGGAATCACAAATTGAAGAGGAATAGTATTGCATTCATCATCAAAAAGAACTTATCAAGATCAGTCATGAGGTACAACGCTGTCTGTGATAAGACAATATCTATTCGTCTACAGGGAAGCCCATTTAATACCATTATTATTCCAATTTATGCAACAACCACTAAAGCCAATGAGTTTGAACTCATCAGGGATTTAATGGGAAGAAGATGTGGCAATCTGCTTCTGGTAAAGGTTTAGTGGCTTGAAATAAAAGAATTCTACCAACTTCTTCAATCTGAAATTGATCAAACATACAGTCAAGATATATTGATAATCACTGGCGATTGGAAAGCAAAGGTTGGAAACAAATAAGATTCAGTAGTTGGAAAATATAGCCTTGGTGATAGAGATGATGCTGGAGATTGCATGATAGAATTCTGCAAAACCAATGATTTGTTTATTTCAAATACCTTCTTTAGACAGCATAATGACGGTTATACACATGGACCTCACCAGATAGAACACACAGAGGTATCAAATTGACTACATCTGTGTAAAGAAATGATGGAAAAGTTCTATATCTTCAGACAAAACAAGGCTAGTGGCAGATTGTGGAACAGACCATCAATTGCTTATATGCAAATTCAGACTGAAATTGCAGAAAATGAAAACAAGTCTACAAGAGTCAAAATATAATCTTGAATATATCCCACCTAAATTTAGAGATCATCTGAAGAACAGATTTGCTACATTAGACACTAAAGACAGAAGACTTGAAGAAATATGGAATGACACCAAGAATATCATACAGGAAGAAAGCAAAAAGTCATTAAGAAGATAAGAAAGACAGAAACCATTAAAACGGATGTCAGAAGAAACTCTGAAACTTGTTCTCCAGCATAAAGATGGAAGAAATGAGGAGATACAAGAGCTAAACAGAAAAATTCAAAAGTCAGCTCGAGAAGACAAAGTCAAATATTACAACAAAATGTGAAAAGACCTGAAGTTAGAAAACCTAAAAGGGAAGAACACGCTCAGCATTTCTCAAGCTGAGGGAGCAGAAGAAAAAAATTCAAGCCTTGACTTTTGTTATTGAAGGATTCTCTGGGTAAATTATTGAATGGTGTAGAAAGCATCAAAAGGCCTTTGACTGTGTGGATCATGAAAAGCTATGGATAACATTGAGAAGTATGAGTACTCTGGAACTCTTAATTGTGCTCATAAGAAACCTGTACATAGATCAAGAGGCAGTTGTTCAGACAGAATATGGCAACACTGAATGGTTTAAAATTAGGAAAGGTGTTAGACAGGGTTGTATTCCTTCACTTTACTTAATTCAACTTGTATACTGAGCAAACAATCTCAGAAGCTGGGTTATATGAAGAAAAACTGGCATCAAGATTGGAGAAAGCCCCTTTAACAACCTGCAATATGCAGATGATAGAAATGCTGCTGGAGATAGCATGGCAGAATTTTGTAAGACCAAGGGTTTATTCATTGTTAATGACTTTATTCAATGACATAAATGATGATTATGCATACACATAAAAGATGATTATATGCATCTCACCAGGTGAGATATAGGATCAAATTGACTAAATCAGTGGGAAGAGATTATGGAAAAATCTCAATATCATCAGTGAAAACAAGACCAAGGGAATAGACCATCAATTGCTCATATATAAGTTCTGGCTAAAACTCAAGAAAATTAGGACACGTCCACAAGAGCCAAAATATGACCTTGAGTACATTCCACCTGAATAAAGAAACCTTCTCAAGAACAAATTGGATGCATTAGACACTAATTATGGAAGACTGGAAGAGTTGTGGGATGACATCAGAAATATTATAGATGAAGAAAACAAATGGCAATAACACAGGAAAGAAAGAAAAAGCCAAAGTGGATCTTACAAGAGACTCTGAAACTGGCTTTTGAATGTAGAGAAAATAAAGCAAATAGTAACATTTTGAAGTAAAAGACCTGAACAGAAAATTTCAAAGGGCAGCTTGAAAAGACAAAGTCAAGTATTATAAAGAAATTTGGAAAGGCTAGAAAAATTAAAGGATTGAATACATTCACCATTTTTTAGGCCTCAGGTTGTATGTAACATTGAAGGACTCTATTGGAAACAAGTTAAATGACGCAGGAAACATCAAATAACAACAAATGTGATGCAGGTGCAGACCCAGGCAGTGTTTTATTCTGTTGTACATATGGTCACTGTGATTTGGAACAGACTTGACAGCACTTAACAACAACAACAATACTCAAATATATTGTCTTGATAAGATTATTTTTATTACGCTATCTGAAATATTTGGTAAAATATAGGGTCATTGAAAAGAAGAAAAATATTAGATGGATTTACATAGTAGCTGCAACAGTGGGCTCAGACACCTCAAAGATGATATATTATCATTTCAGTTCGTTGTGGTTGTTGTTATGTGCCGTGGAGTCAGTTATGACTCATAGCGACCCTGTACAAGGTTTCTGAGGCTGTAAATCTTTATGGGAGCAGAAAGCCTCACCTTTCTCTCTTGGAACAGCTGGTAGTTTCAAACTGCTGACCTTGGTGTTCGTAACCCAATTCGTAACCACTATGGTACCAGAGCTCCTTGGAGGTCTTAGTTTATGAACTAAGGCTTTTTTTCACCTTGTTCTATAATGTAAAACCACTGTATATAATTCATTTCTATCCTCAGGTTATGTTTTGTTTTGATTGAGCTCTTTGCCTTCTTTTTTCCCCATGTCCATTTTCTTGGATAAACATTGACAGTACTGTTTGCTCAGTAACCATGCCTGTTCTTTTTATCTTGTTCACTCATGCCTGGTTGTTTCTTTCTGATGTTTCCTTTGTTCTGACACCAGCAAGAGCAACTAGACTGTGTTCCCACATCATTGAGACCAATGAGATACGGTGTTTGGGATGTTTACATGGTCTCTACCCAATTTTTGTGGACTAGAAAACAGCTAGGAGTGTGGAGGTAGTGGTGTCACTTGGAACATAGTCTCTGCTTGGTAAGTTAGTCATTTTCTAGTATTCTACCAAGGTTTTAGTAATCTGCAAGGTCGACTGCTCAAATTCACTAGCGGCTCCTCCAAAACCCTATACAGGGTCACTCTGATTTGGAACTGACTTGATGGCACTTAACAGTAACAGCAATAGTAATCAAGGTTTAAGGAGCGATGATGCCACCATGGTTAAAATGATCATCTGCTAACTCAAATGTCAGCTGTTAAAGTCCACCAACTGCTCCATGGGAGAAAGATGGATGTGTCAGTCTACTTCTGTCAAAAAAAAAAAAAAAAAAAAAGACAGCCTTGGAAGACCTCTGAGGCAGTTCTGATCTGTCCCATAAGGTCCCTATGTGCTACAGTCAATTTGATGGCAGTATGCTCTCAAGGCTTACTCTTCTAATTAGGGACAAGGATGTTGAATCACAGTTTTTGTGAGACCTGATGCTTATGTAAATTTAAAAGTCTCTTCAAGAAGAACAATGCAAAATTAGAATCAGGACCTTAGAAACAATTCATGCAAATGAAGGGAGCCCGAAGCTTCAGCTTCATTTGTTGTTGTTGTTGCTGTTAAGTGCCGTTCAGTCAGTTCTGACCCATAGCGACCCTGTATAGGGTTTCCTAGGAGCAGCTGTTGAGTTTGGACTGCCAACCTTGCAGTTCAAATGGCTTTGCAGTCTGGCGCTTTAATCCACAGCGCCACACCAGGACTCCTCAGCTTCATTAGCCTTCAGTAAATCTTCCTTAATTGGATACATTCTGTACCCTTGTGTCTCTGGATTATTTTTCTTACAAAGTATGTAGCCCTAAGACTTCCCCTCTATCAGAGGTATCTACTCTTTTATATTTCTCTAATTTACAACATTGTGCCTGAAGGTTGTTTTCTTTGCTTTATGGTTAGAAGAAACAAAGAATGTACCACCTTTGATTTCACTTGATGTTTTGAGATATTGCACAAATATCAGGATTTTGGGCAAATACAGTATGGCTTTAGTGCAGTGATTGTTGCCAAGATGCTCAGAGATTTATCTCACACATTACAATTAGTCACACAAAAAAACTTGCTGTTGATCTTTAGGGCCCAGTGCTTAGGAACCTCCATCTCTTAACTGGCCCGCAGAGAGCAAATAGGATCAAATATCATCAAGGATTCAGTCTCCACACTTCTTTCCTTTTAGTTTCTAGGAAAGATTAAAAACACTGGCTTCCAGTTCTATCATTAAAATAACTTCAATACCATCCCTCAAAAAAAAAAATCCAGGTGATGGAGAATTGCTTTTTCAGAAGCTAAATCTTCTCTCTGCATCCCAGCAACACAAAACTATTGACCATCTAAGGCAAGAGTGTTTGAAAAAATTACCTTTTATTTTTTTAATCTCCTACTGTGGTGAAATCAACATCTTAAGGACAGATATCTGGGTACATACTATATATATAGTTTTATCCCAGTCCAGCTAGTATTTTGTCAGCTAGTTTTGAATTATTTGCCAATCTAGTTCTGTGATTCTCAGTGTCAGTGTAGCAAGACTATTTCTGTAATTTTGGGGATATAATGACCTGTGTTTTTATGACTCTAGCTAGTTATGGACTCTACTGGGATCAGTGAAGCCATCTGCTCCCTCATTGTGCACTTGATTCAAAATTCTGCTGTCTTTTACCCTTGGAAAGTGTAGGTTTTCTCTCTTTGCCTTTCTGTATCTTTAGTTTGAATATTTTCTTTGCTCTTTTGCTATGTTCTTTTTCCTTCTTTGAAAAAACTAGAAGGCATATCATGGTCTGACCTGTCTTTTTGATAAAAAGAAAGAAGCTTTTAGTTGCTTTTCACCTTAAACCTTCTTTGATAGTTCTTGAATTGTAATATCAAACAACACCCATGCCCTACTCTACCTGAAGTGACACAAAACTTTACAGTTTAACTGTTTCTTGCCCATGCCTCTCTATGCTATATTAATAGTTTCTTGCTTACTTCCACATTTAGGCATGAAAATTTTTTAATTAGAAACTTACCCTCACCAAGGAGAGCTTCCTTTTTGTCAGCTGACTCAGTTCTATTTATGAAAAAAATGAGAGCAATGTCTCCTGTTGGCCACTGACTCAGCTCCTAGTCTGAAGAAACTGAGGGCTTGTATTGTCCTTCTCATCTCATCTATTCTTAGATCTTTAATCCTTCCAGGTTAAAGAAAATACTGGGAGGTGGGAGGGCAGGGGAGGGGGCAATAGGGTTAACTTTCTAGGGCTTTAGCAATGATCTAGTTCATTAAAATTTTCTTCTTTGTGCTAGAAAAAAAATGAGTGACTAAATTATCACTTAAATCAAGAGTTACTTCCTTTAATAGTATTTTGCACAATCTAAGGCCTGCCCTCTTCTGGAAAAAGCTTTAATTTAACTCAATGATATAGTCCTACCAGTAGTCTGCTTTAGACATCAGCTCAAAGAGGCCTCAGGTTCATTCCTTGTTGTTATTGTCATTGGTAAGTGCCTTTGAGTCGGTTCTGACCCACAGCAATCATATAGGGTTTCTGAGAAGTGGCTGGGAAGCTCGAATCGCTGATCTTGGTGAGCTTGAACTGCCAACTTTGCAGTTCCATGAAACTTTGCAGTCCAGTGCATTAACCCACAGTGCCACACCAGGACTCTGGTTCATTCTTTAGAAACATGTAAATGACCTTTTTCAATTTGCTTGAATTATCTATAAGTATGGAGTTCTAATTTGGAAGATAAGTCTAAAAATCGGTTATCAGTTAGTATTTCCCCCCATAAATCACACAACTGTCTACTGCATTATGTTATATTAAATTGTACCACTCTAAAATACAAAGTTAGGACACTTGGTGTTTTCTTGTTTTTTAAATTGCATATAATAAACACTGAGAATCATGTTACATTTTATCATTTGTATTGGTTTTATTCCTCACAAGAAACCAAACACTTAGGAAATTCCTCCAGTGCAACTTGGGATAAGAATTCCTTCTTCATAACTGAATGATGGGAACATTACTCAACTGCTTGGATGTATGCAAAATACAGACATTGTTGGGTTGTTGTTGTTAAGTGCCATCGAGTCAATTCCAACCCATAGCGACACTGTATAGGGCTTCCAAGGAGCAGGTGGTGAGCTTGAACCACTGTCCTTGCAGTTCAAATGATTTTGCAATCTGACACATTAGCCCACAGTGCCATACCAGCACCTTTCTATTACTGTCTTATTATTTTAACACTATTTGTGAAGTTCCTGGCCTTCAATGTCAGGGGAAATTCTTTTGATGCCAGTCTTTGATCCATTTATACTATAATACAGATAGAAAGAACAGAATAATCTAACAAGAGTGGCAAAGCTACCTATGTATTTGAAAAGATCTGCTGGTCTTAGTTAAACATTTTAACTTTCAAAACCTAACTAACTAGAAATTAGATATGAAAAATGTTAATGGTGTATGTAACAGTCATAAAAGGCTGACTGTGTTTCCTAATTTTTTTTTTTTCCATACAAACAAAAGTTTATTATAGGTAAGAGGTTTGCAAGAGGAGACAGGGAGGACTGACCACAACCCTTGTCCCTCATCCCCCACCCCCATCCCCAAACAAATGTTTTTTTTTGCTGGGACTTGAAGGGTTTTGGGTAGGGAAAAGACATCATGTTAATTCATAAAGATAGGCAGGGATTTCTGGGAAATAGAAGAGGACATGCTAATTGGGTGCATGAACAACATTTCTTCAAGATGGATTCCACTGCCGAGGCCTCTGGTAGGAGCAGACAGAACTTATTCTGAGATATTAAGTGTGCATGGTTCTTTGGGACTCTAAGGCATACTCCTCCCAGGGACTAGCATTCTATTTTGGCCCAGTGGAAGGTTTGTCCCTTAAAGTTATACCTAATGCATTAGATAAACAAGTCCAACCTGTAAAATATCATACAAGGAAGTAAAGATACAGAATTTTTATGGGTGGTCTTCCTTTTTTTTTTTTCTTTTTTGTCATTAATATGTCTTTATTGCCTTTAATCTAGAACTGTCTTCCTATCTTTTTTTTTTTTTTTAAGATGACACTGACTTTTATTTTTTTTAAGTTTTTGTTGTGTGTTTCCTATGTTTTAAATATAACTAAGCTATTAAATTCTATGAAAACTCGAAGTGGTAGCATTTCACTGTCCTGTTATTTACAGAGTAATTCTCTCCACCTCTGCTCACTAACCTTACCATCTTACCTGAAACAAGCCATGACATGACATCATCTTTTAGTATAAGACAAGCATGTATCCTTTTATTGTAGAGATGGTTCAAAAAGTTTGTCACATTGAGTAGGGTTTTGGATTTGATTACATAACCAATATCACAACTTGTATTCACAGCAGAGTCACATCTCTGTACTGCAGAGAGAAAATAAGAGAATTGGAACTTGCTGTGCTAAACTGCTGAGATCACCATCATGCATTATTAATTAAAATAAATAAGAAATAAAAGAAAGTGACTTTTGCTACTTGAAAGGTCTGGAGTGCAGTATCTAGTCATCAATTCAATTTCTTTCACCACATCATGCATCCAAACGTATACTATGTGGGTGACAAAATTCTCTGTATGACCTTGTCACTTTAAGTTTTCATAAATTTCTCCCACCTCATATTCACTAGGTACTCACTTCCCAGAATCTTATAAGCTTAGAAATAAAACCAAGGCTGTCACTGATGAGTTATTTCAAAACATAGAAAAGAATATGAACAAATCTGTCATCTGAAAAACTTGGACTGAATTCCATATTTTGTTGCGTGACCTTGAAAGAAACACTTATGCTAGCAGGGATCTAGATTCTAAGAGAAACAGTGTTGTTGTGGTGGTGGTTAAGTGCTGTCGAGTTGGTTTCAAAGCACAGTGACTCTACATAGAGTTTCCAAAGAGCAGCTGGTGGGTTTGAACTGCAGTTGTGGTTCTCAGTCCAGTGCTGATCCTACAGCGCCACCCCGGGAGTCTAAACACAAACAATGAGGACAGTACATTGAGTACACAGCAGAGAAGGAGGAAGATAAAAGGAAGATGATGAAGAAGAAGAGCGTGAAGAAAGGAGGGAAGGAAGAAAATTCAGTTTATTAAAAAAGTAAAAATATGTGTTGATAAATTTACTAAATAATGGACTAACATGATTATTCAAGTACAAAATGAACAAAGCCTTGGGAATATTTCTTCCTGAAAAAGCAGAAGCCTAATTTTCCTACCCTTGAATGAGAACTGGATAGACGCATGACCGCTTTGAATGAGTTGTTGTTGTTATGTGCCGTGGAGTCGTTTCCGACTCATAGCGACCCTGCACAGGGTTTCCGAGGCTGTAAATCTTTACGGGAGCAGAACGCCTCCCGTGGAGCAGCTGGTAGTTTCAAACTGCTGACCTTGCGGTTCGCAGCCGGATTCATAAGCACTATGCTACCAGAGCTCCTTAGAAGGTGGAAAAAGTCTATGTGACGTTAAAAAATGTATTTATTTTGCTATTTTTGTTGAAAACATATCCAACAAAACATATCCCAATTCAACGGTTTCTACACAGTGGCATACTGATTACAGTCTGAATTCTGCAACCATTCGCGTTTCTTTTCCTGAGTTGTTCCTCCACCAACTATATAAACTCATTGCCCTCTAAATTTCTATTTAATGTTGTGTTGTTTTTTTTTTAACATACAGTGTTTACAAAAGTATAATGCAGGCATTTTTAAAATTAAGCTAAACTATTGTTTAGCTTTTATAAAACTTCAGAGATTTTTTTAAAAGTTTTTATTATCTCAGGACAATAGTTTCTGAGACTCAGTCAGTTTCCATAATTCCAGAAATTCTTCAAAGTTTGGAGTCTATGAAGCTATGTGACTTCTAATAATTAAATAATAAAAAAAAAAGATTTTAGACTCAGTTGTGAGAGAAGCGTTACCATACTGTGAGGATACTCAAGGAGTCGTGAGAAAGTTTTATGTAAAAAGAAACAGCTTCGAACAACAGCCAGCACCGTTTTGCCAGCCATATAAATGAACTACCTTGGAACCAAATACTCCAGTTCCAGTTAGTGACTACAAGTTTGGCCAATATCTGATCGCAACTTTAAAACACACCGTAAGCCAGAACTGCTCAACCAAGCTGCTCCTGAATGCATGATCACAGGAACTGTGAGAGATTAAAAAATATGTTCATTACTATTTCAAAATACGGAAGTTTTGGGTTAATTTGTTACCTAGTAATAGAAAGCTAATGTTTTGGTATAATCTTAATATTTTTACTCTTTAGCATTTACTCTAAGAGTCAAAAATGGAAGCAAATGTCTGTTATTTATATATATTACCAGTTTGGAGACCTGGTGGTGCTGTAGGATAAGTGTTGTTGTTCAGCGCTGTACAGTCAGTTTTGACCCATAACAGCCCTGTATAGGTTTCTGAGGAGCAGTTGGTGAACTTGAACTATTGACCTTGCTGTTCAAACCAGCTTTGAAGTCCAGCACATTAATCCACAGTGCAAGAAATGGATTGCCAATCACAAGGTTGGCAGTTCAAGCCTTCCAGCCTCTTCTTAGGAGAACGATGAGGCTTTCTGTTTCCATAAAGATATACAGCTTTGGAAACCTTACACAGGGTTGCTATGAGTTGAAACTGACTGTATGGCACATAATATCAATTCACAGTTTGGTTCTTCTAATATTTTTTCCACTTAAATAAATTACAAAGGGAAAAAAAGGCATAAAAATATGAGTTAACAAATCTTAAACATAGGTTTTAGACATGATGGCATAAACAGCCTCCAGTTTATTATGGCGTCTTTGATGGATAAAGGATAAAATCATACATCATCATTTATCCAGGAATGTTTTCAGGTTTGTTTCATCCCCCCCCCCCCCACACACACACTTTATTTAATGTTGTTCCACTCCTCCCCCCCCATTGCTTTATTTATAATAATAAAAAATAAAGGGAAATCAGTTACAATTCAGATTACTACATGTTTTGGAGATTCCTTGTTAGGGAGCGTGGGGTATTTGGGAATATGCTTTATTTTGTCTGTAATTGTGAAAAAAAAATAATAAGTTTTAAAATTCTTTTTATGTTTGTTATAGGCAATTTTTGTTTGTTTGTTTCAGTCTTTCATTTGCTTTACAAGACAAAATACTATTTATTTAACTTTTTTTTTTATTGAGCACTCCAATTAAAATCCTTATAAACCAACAGAATTTAAAAATAATTTAAAGCAGAATAAGTAGAAGGGAAAGTTATTGTAGGAGAAAATAATTATTTGTCTTACAATAGGTTTGAATATTAGACTTTTAAGATGAAACCTTAGTGATCTAATCCTCTCAGGTTACATGTAACAAAACCAAACCCCAAAAAGTTTGGGAAAGTATAGGGGAATAAGACTGTAACTCAAATCTACATGAGTATTCTTTTTACTTTTTCATTTTTGGATGTATTTCTATCAGCTTGCTAAATTTGATTTTGACCAGAGTTGTTAGCCTACTCTCATATCATCATTTTGCTTCTTATCTGACTAGCCAATAGTACACAAGCTTTGTCAGTCATGATTACATTATGGAGCTACAGAAGTGGAAGTGGTTTGTAAATCCAGAGGTCCCTGTGATTTTTTATCGTGAAGTCCATTTCCCAGAATCACCAGTACATCTAACTGAACTGTGCTCTGATTCAACAGTACATGCAGGCTTGCAGGTTATTTTTCCTTTATACCTAATTTTATACACATATAATCAAGTTATATGGAAACATATAATTGATGGTTTCATCCACAGTCAGCCATTAGCAAAATCACCCATATTCTCGTATTCTTTACAAACAATCACCAGACTTTAGCTCTGAGTTGACATCTGTGTCTCCTCTGAGGACTCTGCTTCCTGTAGTCATCACAAGTGTCAGAGGTTTGCTCTTTCACACTTTATGTCTTGTTACAAAGGTGCCACAGGCCTCAGTCATGGATTGAATTATATCCCTCAAAAAGATGTGACATCTTGACCTCTGTACATGCATGTGACCCTGCTTGTGAATTGCTGTTGTTAAGCGCTGTTGAGTCAGTTTCCACTGATAGTGACTCTGTATAGGGTTTCCAAGGAAAACCTGGTGAGTTTGAACTGCCGATTTCACTGTTCATACAGACCTTGGGATCCAGTGCTTATCCTACAGCACCATACTCCATAGGGATTTTCTTTTGCTTCTGTTATATTAACGAGATCATAAGATAGTTGGATGGGTCCTAAATCTAAACTTTTCTGAGTAGTCTCTCACAAACAGGAAAACAGACACAAATACAAGGTAAGATAGATTCCAAGTTAAGATACATATGTAGCCAAGGAAATCCTAAAAAAAGCCTAAGTTACAGAATTTGAAAGAGACAAAGATCTTATAGAATCCAAAGAAAGAACAAGAGCCTATTCCTGATAGTGCCATGAATCAGACACCTAGCTTCCTTAACTATGAGACAATGAATTCCTATTTAAAGCCACTCACTTGTGATGATTTCTGTTTTGGCAGTGCTCCTCATTATGGCTTGCAGACAATTCACTCTGCTTCTTCATGCAAAACATCCTGTCTTCATCCGCATGGTCTCATGTCATGAACTATACTACCCAATAGTCCTCTTTGCTGCAATCAGTAATCCTAAGGTTTTCTGTCTCTTGTTCACTGTCACTCTCTCCACCTCTACTCCTGACATAATTCTAAAGAAATTCAATATTAACTTCAACTTTTCTTTTATGACATTAAGTTCTTTGACCCCTATCTCCACTGTTGCTGTGTGCCATATAGTCAGTTCTGACTCATAGCAACCCTGTATAGGGTTTCTGAAACTGCAAATCTTAATGGGAGCAGAAAGTCTCATCTTTCTCTCAAAGAGCAACAAGTGGGTTTGAATTGCTTACCTTGCAGTTAGCATCCCAATGAATAACCCACTATGGGATCTTTACCAATAACTGCAGTTCCTCCAAATTTAATTTATAAGCATAGTGGTTCAAGCTTACCAGCTGCTCCTCGGAAATCCTATACAGGGTTGCTAATGGGTTGGAATCAACTCAACAGCACTTAACAACAAAAACTCAGTTGACCCAGCCACCACTAATTATCAATTGCTCCACCCTCCTACCTAATATCTCTACTTCCCTTTTAATCTTTATTTTATTCAGACATTTTAATCCCTCCCTGGCCTATACACTTAGTTCCTCTGCAGTGCAATGAATTACTTAATATACCCTCTATTCATATTACTTAATATACCCTCTATTCATATTACTTAATATACCCTCTATTCATATTCTTAATATACCCTCTATTCATATTCTTATTACGTATATTAATATACTTAATATACCCTCTATTCATATTCTTAATATACCCTCTATTCATATTCTTTGTGACTCCCACAAAATGATTGGGTGTGGCTATGAAAATAAGGTTCTCGTGGCTCACTGAGGGAATTGGGCAGGTTGCTGCTAATACAAACAAAGCAGATGTAACCTGTGATCAGTAAGGTTGTGTCAACTTGTCTGGGCTGTGATTTTTATTAGTTTGACAGTTATGTAATGATGTAATTTGGCAGTTAGATACTGCTGTAGATATAAGCGGATGTAACCTGTGATCAGTAAGGTTCTGTCAACTTGTCTGGGCTGTGATTTTTATTAGTTTGACAGTTATGTAATGATGTAATTTGGCAGTTAGATAATGGAATTATCCTCCATTTTGTGGTCTGATGTAATTATCCTTCATTTTTTTGATGTGTTATAAGTCTGTGGCTATGGGCACCTTTGGAAGTTAGTTTTCCATTATTTTAATGAGCCAGAATTAGAAACATGACTTTTTTCCCTATCAACACCCTTGCTACCCTTATTGAAGGCACACTTTTGTAACACCTTGCTCAAGTAAGAGAAGTTTCCTTGAGGGGATGGTGTTCATCCAATATAAATGTAAGAATGCTCTGGTAAAGTTCCCTCTCTTACTCTGGATCCTACAGTCAGTTCATCATTATCTGACTTTTGGTTCTTGAGCCAGCAGCCTGTCATCTGATTTGCCAAATTGGATTTGTCAGCCTCTGTAGTTGGATGAGTCAGAAGATGCCTCCAATCTAAAGATTTTAGAGACACGCAGATTTTGGATTTGCTAGCCTTCACAACCATGTGAACCATTTTCTTGATGGTTCATGATTCTGGGAGACAGTGTAAGTAAATTATAGAACTCAAAGATGGAAAAATAGTAAAGGGAGGAGCAGTGACTGATGTTAGAGATGATTTGAGTTTTTGAAAAGCTGAACATGTGCAACATCTTTAACCTCCACCTCATGGGACATACTTTGTGCTGATCCATTTAAAATAAATTGTCCATTCACTCACTTTGCTCTACTCTCTTGGAAAAGCCTGTGTGCATACTCTTTGCTTACATCTTGACTGCCTTTTTGCTCCCTCACAGTTAGTACTACTGAACATGGATGGAGGAGAACATATAAATATATTCATTATAAATATGACCACAAATTCAAGTTAAATTTTATCTTTGTCTAGAAGTCACACTGTTTTTCACTAACCCATTAACACTCCCATTTTCCTTGATGACTATTTCAAATTTCTTGTCTAACCTCAAATCTCCTAAATTTTCTCCTTTATACTTATTCTTAGTCCATGACATACCATGTTATTTCTCTGAGAATATAGATATAATATGAATATAGAAGTACTCAAAATCAACCCCAAAGTTCCAAATACTAATTATACCCATATAGCTGCACCTGTGCTTATGAGCTGTTTCTGAATTCTGAACAATGACCAGCCCTTCCATACCTGTGTCCATTTCTACTTATCCATTTAATGCTTTGTTTCAGAACATCTTCCCCTAGAATATATATTTTTCTCTTTCTACTGAAGTTTTCTTGTAAACATCAAATATTCTGTTGTATTTCCTACCTTAAAAAATTATCCTTGGACTTCTGCCTCTCTCCAGTTGCTAGTCAGAATAGTTTTCATCACTCTGAAGATGAGCATATCACATCAGTTGTCTTCACTAGCACTTTCTAATCTTTCTTCTTTGATTTCCCCTCAAACTTACAAATTCAGTTTTCCATACTGTTGTTATGTGCCACGAGTCAGTTCGGACTCATAGCAACCTAGTACAGGGTTTCCGAGGCTGTAAATCTTTACAGGAGCAGAAATCCTCATCTGTCTCCAGCGGAACAGCTGGTAGTTTCAAACTGATGACCCTGAGGTTAGCAGCCCGATTCATAACCACTATGCTACCAGAGCATCTTTTCCATACTAGCCACTACAATAAAATTATTCTTATCAAAGTCATCATTGATCTCTGTGTTGTTTTTATTAAGTGCCTCAAGTCAGTTTTGATTCATAGCCACCCTGTATAGGTTTTCCTAGGAGCAGTTGGTGAGCTTGAACCACCAACCTTGCAGTTCAAACCAGTCAGTCTTGCAGTTCAGCGCATTAACCTGCAGCGTTACACCGGGCCACCATTGATTCCATTGACCTCTGTAGTGCTTCTATTTTTAGCTCCTACCTACTGACAAACACAAGGCATTTGACAATGCTGAGGGGCCTTATCTCCTTAAAATTGCCATTTGGCTCCCAGGCCATCTCACTAGCATGGGTTTTCTCCTGAATCATAGGTTGCTCATTATTGATGTATTTTGCAAATATCTCCGACACTAGCCTATCTCTAAAATTGGAGCATTCCATGGCTCACTCTTTGGATTTCCTCTTTTATATACAAGCTTAATATTTCATACAGTGACACACTTTAAATATCATTTAAGTCTTTATTGATCCTAAATGAACATCTCTAGCTTACACTTCACCCTTGGACCTCTGGTGTGTCATAGCAGGATAAAGCACTAGACTGCAAGTCAGTTTAAACTACAAGGTCGGTGGTTCACTCACCAGCCGCTCCTTGGAAACCCTATACAGGGTCACTATGAATTGAAACTTGACTCAATGTACTTAACAGCAACAACATACTTCACCCTTAAGCTCCCAACTTGTATAATCAACTGCTTACTTGACAGTTCCATTTGAATATCTTACGGTTATCTAAAAGTTACCATTAAAAAATAAGCTTCTTATATTCCAATTTCCTTGCAGTTTTTTCAATCACTTAAAGGCAGTTCCACCCTTCCAGTTGTTAATGCCAGACATCTTTAAATTATCTTTGTCTAACACCCTAATTCATTCTGTCAGCAAGTTCTTTTGGCTCTAATATCAATATATATCCCAAATCTGATCATTTCAGCACCTCTGATTTTACCAGCCTGGCCAACGCCACCATCATATCTCTCTTGATTAATGATCCAGCTTCCTCACCAGTTGACCTGTATTTGTAGTTGACCCTCTAAATCTACTTTAAACACCACTGTCAGAGTGTTTCTTTGCTCACAATTTCCCAAAGACTTTCCATCTTACTCCAAGGACAAGTCAAGTCATTGGAAAGAATCTGGAGCCTTGTTAAAATTTCTGGGCTCATCTGTTAATAATTCCCATATTGCTCACTTGTTTCAGCTAGTTGACCTTCTTGCTGTTCCTTGAATACATCAGTCATACACCCATATCAGGGCCTATGCACTGGCTTCTTCCTTAGAAGACTGACACCTCACTTTTATACCTCCACCAGATCTTTGCGCAAATGTCACCTTCTCCATGAAACCATTTGGTTTTTAATTCATTGTCAAACATAAAAATTTCCATTTTAACCAATTTTAAGTATACAATTCAGTGACATTGATTATATCCATCATTCTCCAACCATCATAACTATCCATTTCCAAAGTTTTCCATCACCAAAAACAGTAATAATAACTATCCATTCTCTCTGCTTAGCCCCACCCCAGCTCCTTATAACCACTGTTAACTTTTGTTTCTCTATATTTGCCAATTATAGATCTCCCCATGGACCCTTTTTTAGCAATGTTGCTGTTGTTAAGTGCATCAGTTCCAATTAGTGGCTAGTCGGTTTGAACCACTGGCCTTTCTGCTAGCAGTCCAGTGCTTATGATCCATCACAACACCAGGACTTCTTTGGACAAGATTCCCTATTTAAAATTGCACTCCCTATAATACTGCCTTTTGTTTCTGTCTCAAATCCAAACACAAGAAACTGCTTTAAAGTGGATTCTGAGTCAAGGTGATCCTTTGTGTTATGGAGTAAAAATAGGCCGTAATCTTTATAGAAACAGATCATCAGGCCTTTCTTCTTCTGTGCTTTTGGGTGCACTAAAACAACCAACCTTCAGGTTAGTAGTCAAGAATGAGATGTTTGCACTGCCGATAGCACCAGCTAGTATATTAAGTGCCTTATACAGTTTCCTTTTGATTTGCATATACTTAGCTGCTAATCTCACAGTCAGCAGTTTGAAACTACTAGCTGTTCCGCTGGAGAAAGATGAGGCTTTCTGCTCCAATGAAGATTTACAACCTTGGAAGCCCTATGGAGGGTCACTATGAGTTGGAAGCGATTCCATGGCATATAACAACAACTAATAAAAATAAGCCACATGAAAGTAGGGCATGTTGTTGGCTTTTTTTAACACTTAACCCTAATGTTTGTAATACTGTTTGACACAGAGTATAAAATTAGCAATATTTATATTATTAATTATAATGCACAGAATAATACATATTAGTAATAAATCTTGATTGAATTAATTGTTGCAGAATATTATATTCACTTTACATTCATGATGATATGAGCAACATGTACTTGTAAGTTTCTTCCTTTCGAGACAATTATTATCGGGACATAAATTATTTACTGATGAAAATCAAAGACCACAATCTTCAGTAGGGTTGCACCTCAGTGTAAACAAAACAAAAATTCTCAACACTGAACCAGTAATAACATCATAATATGTGGAGAAAAGATTGAAATTGTCAAAGATTTCGTTTTCCTTGAATCCATATAACTGGGTGGTTCTGACTTGGAGGTTATAACATTAATGGAAGCAGTGGTCAGGAAATCAAACGACATATTGCATTAGGCAAATATGCTGAACAAAAACTCAAAAGATGTCAATTTGAGGATTAAGGTGTACCTGACCGAAGCCATGGTATTTTCAATAGCTTCATATACATGTGAAAGTTGAACAGTGAATAACGCAAACCTAGAAGAATGGATGCATCTGTCTTTTGGTGTTGGAGAAGATTATTAAAAGTAATATGGTCTGCCAGAAGAACAAATCTGTGTTGGAAGAAGGATAGCCAAAATACTCCTTAAAAGCCAGGATGATGAGAATTTGTCTTTCATACATACAACATATTTTTAGGAGGGACCAGAGCCTGGAGAATAACATTATGCTAGGTAAAGTGGAGGGTCAGTGAAAAAGAGGAAAACCCCCAACAAGTGGTACTGGTACAATGGCATCAGCAATGGGCTTAAACTTAACAATGATTCTGAGGATGGCACTAGACTATCAGTGTTTCATTCTGTTGTGCATAAGCCCACTATGATTCAGAAGTGACTTGACAGCACTTAACAACAACAATATTAGATGGTTAATATCATAGGGAACGGAGAAAAACGAGAGTTGGAAAACCAAGAGCAGGTCAGGCAGGTTAGATGTTGTATACTAGCATATGGGTGGTTACTATAGAAAAGGAAGGATTGTCCTTTCTGTAACTTCAGAAATAAATTAAGATTAGAAAAGTGCAGATATATATACATATATACAGTGGGACGTGTCAAGATATGAGAGATAATTTATGAGTTTTATCTATGTTCAGATCAAGAAAAATGGACAGATTCTTACGGGCATACATATATGCAAAAGTAGGAAACAGTTTTCATTTTTCAAACTAGATGCCAAATACTAGCAGTCACTAATGTGGGCATAGTACTTTGATATTTTCAAACATATTTGCATCTGTCTTCCCTTATTTGACTTTCATAACATTTGGGGGGAAAAAAAACAAAAAACCTGACTGTTTTTTTGAAACTCACTGTTCCAATTTAAGAGGAATAAAGATAGGAGGTTATGTGTCATGTCCAATGTCATATGGCTACAAGTGAGTAAAACTTGTATTGTAATTGAGATCACCAGTCTTCTAGCCCACAATATTTCCCATATATCATTTCAGGCATGAGTCCAGGCACCCTGATAAGGCTGAGTCTTCCCATTGAAGCAGACTTCATTGATTTTGCATGAAATTTCTGTATGGATTTAGGACTGAAACCTTCTTTTCCAAAGTGCCAAGGGATGTTCCTACCCATTGAGTTGTTTCCAAATCATAACAAATGTATAGGACAGAGTAGAACTACAGGGTTGCTTTCTGAGGCTGTAAATCTTTACTATTCTGGAGTGGTGCTGTAGGATAAGTACTCGACTACTACCCACAAGGCCAGCAGTTCAAACCCAGAAGTAGCTTCTCGGAAACTCTTTACAGGGTCACTGTGAGTTGGCACTGACTCAACAGCACTCAGCAACAACAACAATAACAATCTTTCAGTTAGCAGCACCCCAGGGCTCTTTTAAGGGATGTTTAGTATGGATCAATTTCTCCAGTGAAGCACAAATACTAAAGATGGGAAATTGTTGCTACA
Source organism: Chrysochloris asiatica (assembly GCF_000296735.1). Lineage (NCBI taxonomy): Eukaryota > Metazoa > Chordata > Mammalia > Afrosoricida > Chrysochloridae > Chrysochloris > Chrysochloris asiatica. Next base: position 655,368 of record NW_006408528.1, on the reverse strand, counting down.
TTAATTATCTCTGTGTAACAATTTATCCCTAAACTTAATGACTTACAATAATAAAAGCAAACATTTATTAGTTCTAAGTTTCTATGGCCATGAATTTAGTAGCAACATAACTGAGTGGTTCTGGCTTGGAAGTTATAGGTAACATGCCTTCAGTACTTAATCATTTGAAAACTTCATTGGGGCTGAGAAATCTATTTCTATTGTTATTCATGTAGTTGGCAATTCATTGTTCTTTCTTGGCAAAAGACTGTATTCACTGCCATGCATGTTCTTCATAAGGCTGGTTGAATATCCCTATATAATACCAGCTGGCATCCCCTGTTCTGTAACAAGTGATCCAAAAGATTCAAGGTGGAAGTAGCAATGTCTTTGATGAACTAACTGTAACTATAACATTCCATCATTTCTGAGCTATCCTGTTGACATTAAAATTCAATACTATTTTTTTGTGGGAGGGCAAGACACAAGGGTATATGAATATCAGGAGGTAAGCAACCTCTCTACTACAATTGCCACAAGACAGTTAGGTCTCATTTCTGGTAAATACATTTGATGTTCATGTGTTCTGTTAATTCATTGAATGAACGAATTGGTTCCAACAATTTTCAATTTTCCTTACTCTTCTTTCTTTCACACAATGTAAGACCAACAGTTACACCTTAAATGGACACCAACAACCTAACTATTTTAAGCCTAACAATTTAAATGTATTTTTTGAGCAAGGATAGTGATAAAACCTAAATAATAGGTAGATTTACAGTAATGTTTTTAGGATAAAGGCAAAACCAAACATAATCCAATACAGTGGGCCTGAAAACAAAGAGAATCATCACTCTCAGGACGTTAAGGTTGTTCTTTATTTGTTAACAGGTAAAAATGCAATTATCTGTATTAGTAAAATAATTGCCTCAACATTAAACAGAATAAAAATTATAATTCATCATAATTTTAAAGTAGCATGGTGGTAGTGATAGTTGTATACCATGGAGTCTGTTCTAATTCATAGACACTTTGTATAGAATTTCCAATACTATAAATCTTCAAAGGAACAGAAAGCCTCATCTTTCTCCTGCTTAGCAGGTGGTAGAGTCAAATTACTGACCTTGCACTTAGCAGTCCAACTCGCAACCTGTTATGCCCACCACCAGCTCTCATGGTGGTGGTGGTGGTTATGTACCTTGAAGTCGGTTCTGATTCATAGCAACCCTGTATAGGGTTTCTAATGCTATAAATCTTTATGGGTGCAGAAAACCTTATCTTTCTCCCACAGAACAGCTGGTAGTTTCAACTTGCTGACCTTGAGGTTAACAGCCTGATTCTTAATCACCATGCTACCAGAGCTCCTTACCAGTTCTCATAGAAGGTTCAAAATGATTTAGTGTTGTATTTGACCAAATGCTTCCACTATCAGCTTCTCCGAAATCGATCACATTAGAGGATACTGGAGAGAGTGAGAGAAAATAGGAAATAAAACTCAAAAAGATGAAAAAGACCAGGTTTATGAGCAGTGATTGGGATCTTAAAACCTCATGAGTGGCCTTCTAATTGGCAGCTATTGGTCTCTCCAATAGACCAATAGATGACCACCCAGATCAGCAGTCAATGAACATTTTCTGAAGAGGACTAGAAAGTAAATATTCTAGGTTTGTTGGCCAGATGATTTACTAAACACACATCTGCCACTTTTATGTAAAAACACCATAGGTAATACATAAAGGAATTATTGTCACAGAGTGCCAATAAAACTTTATTTATAAAAACAGTAGGTAGTACGCTAGATTTACCCGATGGGCTGTAGTTTGCCAATCCTTTACTTAGAACATCGATCATATACTAGCAATGAAGGTCTGATATGAAGAAGATAGGTTATTTTTTGACAGTTTTGTTTTCATGTTGCTTTTGAAGGAAATGTTTTAGGCACGCATGTACTTAGATATATAATCATCTTAGACTCGGATGCTTAAAACATTTTACACCATAGTGTTTATTATACAGTTCTGAATTTATTTGAGTTTGCAATATCAAATCCAGACATGGCTTGAATATCTTTTAAGTCAAAAATCTTATTACTTTTAAAGATAAACCATTAAATGCTAGAAGTTAAAATGAATTCAGCCCAGATCCTCTGTGCCCCATTAGCATATCATTTGTATTCCTCTTTCCCATTTTATTTAGTATTTATTATAGGTCTCGTCTATAGCTTGAAAATTATTTGAGATCTAATATCATGTCTCATATGTTTTTGTATCCTATCACTCAGTGCTCAAACAATATCTAAAAAATGCTAAAGAAAAAAAAATGTTTTTTTCCCGTTGATAAGTTAAATTTAAAAGTTCCTTATCTTCCCCTTTTAAACTTCATTCCATGGCCCTCTACTGCCATTGAGAGATTAATCTCTCATCCACATCAAAGCTATGTAGATTTTTAAAAATAGCTATTATGCCACTACTTTCATCTTTTTTCTTAGGCTTGATAAAATTATTCTTTTGATAATTCTCACATGACAACATCTTTAGACTTCTCATTACCTTCATCATCTACCACTGAATGAGCTCCCAGTTGTAAGCACCTTTCTTAAAGTCCAATGCCCACAATTAAGCACAATAACACTAAATCTTTACTGACCACTTACTATAAACCACTTCACTGCACAAGGCAGTAGTAGCAAGTATGTTGTTTTTCAAACTAACCTTACAGTCCATGCATTATACTGAAGTGCCCCACCAGGACTCCAATAACAAATATAGTGAGGGTTTTTACTTCTCAATTGTTGCTTTCCTTTATAAGTGTTCACAGATCATTTTAAGTATTACGAGATTTATATAGGGATAGATGTTAACTCCTTTGATGAACTAGAACAACTCCTGTGCTTTCATGTTGTTTTTGACATTTAGTTTTTCTATTGATCTCTATTGAGTCCTGGAGTGGTGCTGTGGATTAATGCATTGCACTGCAAAGTTGTTAGTACCACAAGGTTGGAAGTTCAAGCTCACCTGCTGCTCCTGGGAAACCCTATATAGGGTTGCTATGGGTCAGAATTGACTCGATGACACTTAACAACATTGATCTTCCTAGTGTTCCAAATAAACATGATAGCAGCTGTAACTTTATTTAGAACTCTTGGGTACTATGCTTCTGGACCAGAGATGAAACGTCTTACAACACCCAGTGCACTTTTTTAGATTCTTTATCTATTTTTGAATTATATTCACTGAAAAGAGGAGTCTGTCAGATGCTACTGTATCTCTTTTTGAATGCTAATGAAGAATGACTCCTTTATCTGTTACACATATAATTGACAGGGGATTGTGATTCATGATAAGTTTTTTTTTTTTTTAATTCTATAGCTCCACAAGAAAGAATCAATTATCAGATCAATAGAAAAAGATGTTTTTGTTATTCTTAAGTGTCCTTGCCACCACTCGTCTGCCAGTTTGTCCTACTGTGGTGGCTTGTGAGTTGCTGTGATTCTGGAAGCTATGTCACCAGTATTTTAAATACCAGCAGGGTCTTCATGGTGGACAGGTTTCAGATGAGCTTCCAGATGAAGACAAACTAGGAAGAAAGAGTTACAAACTACTTCTGAATATTTAGTCACTAAAAAGCTATGAATAGCAGAGAAACACTATCAGATATAATGCCTGAAAATGAGCCCCTCAGGTTGGAAAGCACTCAAAATGCGACTGGGGAAAAGCTGTCTCCTCAAAGTAGACTTGGCCATGATGACGTGAATGGAGTTGGAAAATACGGCCTTTATGATAGAAATGATGCTGGAGATTGCATGATAAAATTCTGCAAAACCATTGATTTGTTCATTTCAAATACCTTCTTTAGACAGCATAAGAGATGACTATACACATGGACCTTACCCGATGCAATATATAGAAATCAAATTGACTACACCTGTGGAAAGAAACAATGGAAAAGCTCCATATCATAAGTCAAAACAAGGCCAGGGGCAGATTGTGAAACAGACCATCAATTGCTCATATGCAAATTCAGATTGAAGCTGAAGAAAATGAAAAGCCCATGAGAGCCAAAATACAACCTTGAGTATATTGAATCTGAAATTAGAGATCATCTGAAGAACAGATTTGATGAATTAGACACTAAAGACCAAAGACCGGAAGAGTTGAGGGATGAGATTAAGAACATCATACATGAAGAAAGCAAAAAGTCATTAAGAAGACAAGAAAGAAGGAAAAGTTCAAAATGGATGTCAGAGAAGACACTGAATCTTGTGCTCCAGTATAGAGATGCTAAAGCAAATGGAAGAAATGAGGAGATCCAAGAGCTAAATATAAAATTTCAAAAAACAACTCTAGAAGACAAAGTCAAATATTACAATAAAATGTGTAAAGTTCTGGAGTCAGAAAACCAAAATGGAAAAACATGCTCAGCATTTCTCAAGCTGGGGGAACTGAAGAAAAAATTCAAGCCTCAACTTTTCTTAGTGAAAAATTCTCTGGACAAATTATTGAATGATGCAGAAAGCATCCAGAGAAGATGGAAGGAATACACAGTCACTGTACCAAAAGGAAATGGCTGATGTTCAACCATTTCAAGAAGTAGCATGTGATCAAGAGTCAATGATACTGAAGGAGCAAGTCCAAGGTGCATTGAAGGAATTGGCAAAAAACAAGGCACCAGGAATTGATGGAATAAATATTTAAATCTTTCAACAAAGTGAGGCAGCACTGGAGATACTCACACATCTATGCCAAGATATCTGACCAACTGATTAGAAATTCTCGGTCAATGTATGATTGTAGCCATTTCTGTATTACCTTTAGCATTGTTTCTATTACCAAGACCATATTTTCCAATTACTGATCCTGCTTCTTTGTTTCCAACATTTGCACTGCAATCACCAGTAAATATCAATAAATTTTGATTGCATGTTTGATCAATTTCAGACTGAAGAACTTGGTAGAATTCTTCAATTTCATCATCACTGGCTTTAGTGGTTGTTGGTAAATTTGAATAATAGCATTGTTAACTGGTCTTTCTTCTAGGTGTATGGATATTATCCTATTACAGACAGCATTGCACTTCAAGACAGATATTTAGATGGTATTTTTGATGGTGAATGTGAAACCATTCCTCTTCAATATGTCATTCCCAACATAGCAAATCAAATAGCTGTCAGATTCAAAGTGGCCAACACCAGTCCATTTCACTTCACTAATTCCTAGGATATGAATGTGTATACATTCCATTTCATTTTTGACAGCTTCCAATTTTCCTAGTTTCATAATTCATGCAGTTCATGTTCCAATATTGGTGAATGTTTATAGCTATTTCTCTTCCTTTTTTGAGTTCTACATATCAGCAAATGAAAGTAACAAATGCTTTACTTCATTTGCATCATCATAGTCAACTGTACTTTGAAGAGGCAGCTCTTACTCAGATGTATTTTGAGTGCATCCCAACATGAGGGACTCCCCTTCCTAGCACTATATCTGACAATATTCTCATGGTCTTCATCATGCTTCAATATTCAAAATGCTGGTGCTAACAGTGTTCCACTGTTCTTCATAAGGTTTTCAGTGACTAAATATTCAGAAGTAGTCTATCTCACCTTCTTCCTAATCGTTCTTTGTCTAGAAGCTTAGCTGAAATTTACTCACCATGGGTGACTCTGATAGTATTTAAAATACCCATGACATAGCTTCTAGAATCACAGAAAGATGTTTGTCACCATAGTATGACAAACTGACAGACGAGTGATAGTCCTAGGCATTAGTGAACTGACACAGACTGGTATTGGGTATTTTGAATCTGACAATCATGTGGTTTACTATCTTGAGAATGACAACTTAAAGTGTTAGAGGGTCACATTCATCATCAAGACAATATTTTAAGCTCTTCTGGTTTGGGTGGTGGTAGAGAGAGCCAGGTAAGAAAGGCTCTGTGGGGGAAGGGATTGAAACCCAGAGAAGCTGCACTCACAGAGCAACACCAGAGCTCTGGATCTAGAATAAGGTCCAAGACATCAGTTTCCCACAGTCGCAAGTAAAAAAAATCACAATATAAAGGAAAATACTGCAAGTTAGGAATCACTGGAGATGGGACTCCCTTTGTGGCCACCCTACCCCAGCAGAGTTCAAAGGGCAGTGATACAGCCAGACCAGCACAGGGAACCAGTGCTAAAAGTGGTACAGTAACATTTGCAAAAGGAGGTGTGGGAGATTTTACACATGTTTTCCTCCTATTCCCTGTTATACTTACTTTGCCCAGCCTGGATGCCTTCAGGTGGGTGGGTGAACATCCACCTCCCCCCCATCAAAAAAAAAAAAAAGTCCAGTGCTGACCCTATACTTTTCCTATGGTTCAGAGAAAAAGAGCTTGGTGGCTACTTAGAACGTCAGCTTCAGGGTTGCAGCCCTAAAATTAACTTGTGCAGGACCCTTTACTCTGGCTTATCTAGCAAGAAAAAAGCAGGCCCCTCAGGCCTGACAAATAAACCATGTGTAAAACTCCAACATAAAAGGAGGCAACTATCTCAAGAATTATGCTGTGCATGCAGATACCTAAGTGACCTTCAGAGACAAAAATAGTTGACAATCTTTCTCTCATTAACTTCTCAATATCTATCTGCACACCTCCATGGTGGTGACAAGAGTAGGGGCCTGAGTGAGCGGACACCCCCTACCCACTGCTGGAGGATTCTACAGTGCACACACATTGCCTATGTAGCAAGGCGACTGGACAGTTGGCCACAGTTTTATTTTTGTTTCAAAGCCGTGGTTTTTGTTTCTGCTTCAATATTGTTTCTGCTTTTGGTCCTTTTGATCACACATTTTTCCTGGGTGTGGGAGCTTTTTTCCCTATGTTACCCAAGAAGAGACAGCAACTGTGGCCATATGGCCAAGTTACAAGCATACTCCATAATATTCCACCTTTCAGACAAGAGCCAATAACAACTGCTAAGAATTACATGAGAAAAAGGAAGCCTATCTCCTGATCATATCCACGACGTGACATCCAGTAAGCTTAATAACACAACAGCAAACATCCTTTTAAGCATTAAAAAACTCACGTAACTACTGGAAATGACAAACAAAAGATCTCAAACACAAAAAAGTTCTCAAAACATGTCCAAAAACAGAAAAAAAGTAACTGAGACAAATGCGCTAGAGACAGACAAAGGCTCCCCAGAAGAGGAAGAGCAGGTTTTGGATTTGCCTGAGAGGAAATTCAGAAGAATGATATGGAAATAAATTCAAATGCTCCAAAAAGGGGAGGAAAACAAGGAGGAAGTCAGAAAAGTACTACAAGAACAATCAAACAAGATTGATACAGCATTGGAAACAATTCAAAACCTGCAAAAAGAGGTTCAGATGATTAATAATAAAATATCAGAAATGGACAATACACTGAATTGTATTGTAGCACAATAGAAGAGATGGAAGCCAGAACTAATGAGCTAGAAGACAAATCTCTCAACACTGCTAAGATAGAAGAACAAGCAGAAAAAAAGGATAAAAAAAAAAAATCTGAAGAGAGTCTAAGATTCATGCTGGATAACACGAAGAGGAACAACTTAAGAATTACTGGCATTTCAGAACAGAAAGAATCAAAGAAGTCCATAGAAGAGCTAGTTGAAAAGCTTCTGGAACTAAATTTCCCTAACATCTTGAAAGATGAGAAGATAAACATTCAAGAAACTGAACATACCCCAGGAAGGATAGACTCCAAAAGAAAGTCACCAAGACATATAATAATCAAGCTCTCCAAAATCAAAGACAAGTCAAGAATCCTAAAAGCAGTCAGGGAAAAGAGAAGTGTCACTTTCAAATGCAAATAAATCAGATTAAGCATTGACTATTCAGCATAAACCATGCAGGCAAGAAGACAATGGAAAGACATATACAATACCCTAAAATAAACTAGCTGCCAACCAAGAATAGTCTATCCAGCAAAACTATCAATCAAATATGATGGTGCAATCAAAACATTCTAGGATAAAAATCTTAAGAGAGTTTATTAAAACCAATTCAGCAGCACTTCAAAACATCCTAAAGGGAGTTCTGTGACCTGAAAATCAACAAGAACAGACAACAACCAGAGATTGACAGGTGTGGCAAGACCACCTGGAACTCAGTAGACAGATAGCAGAGTTCAGAACAGAACAAACCTGCAACAACGAATTCAAAGGTGCTGGAAGGTCAACTGAAGATCAAACTTTTATCAGTCTCAAAGGAGGGATAAATGTAGGACCAGAGATCCAGGTAATGAGGGTTCAGGTAAATTACAGGATACAATAGATTCTCTTAAATGGAGAGAAAAGTTAATAGACTATAAGGTAACCCAAAGAAAGTTAATACTTCACAACTTACCATTAAAATGAACTTTCAAGTAGAACAAGCAAACATGAAGTCTAAGAAGTAACCGACAAGAATTAGCACAAAAAACACAAACTCAGCACAAGAAGGTATGCAGAACAAAGGAACAAATAGCACTACCAAAAAATTAATATAATGGCCAAAATTAATTCAGACCTATGGATAATTACATTGAATGTCAATGGATTGAATGCATCAGTGAAGAGATAGAGAGTGGCAGATTGGATAAGAAACAAGATCCTTCAATATGCTGCCTGAAAGAGACACACCTTACACACAAAGACAAAAATAGACTAAAAGTTAAAGGATGGAAAAAATTTTTACTAAGCTAACTGCAACAATAAACAAGCAGGAGTGGCAATTCCAATCTCTGATAAAGTAAACTTTAAGACAAAAAAACAGCATAAGTGATAAAGAAGGACACTATCTCATGATCGAAGGGTCAATTGAGCAAGATGACATAACCATAATAAATATCTACACTCCCAGTGAAAAAGCACCAATATATAGAAGCAAACCTTACTAGAAGCAAACCTTACTAGAATTGAAGAAAGAAATAGATAAATCTACAATTTTAGTGGGAGATTTTAATATACCACTTTTGAAAAGGGACAGAACAACCAGAAAGAAACTCGACAAAGTTACAGAGGAACTAAACAGCACAATCAAGCATCTTGACCTCAGAGCATTCAACCCAACAACAGCAAATATAATTTCTTCTCCAGTGCACATGTAACATTCTCCAGAATTGGCTAGGTGTTAAGTCACAAAGCAAGCCTCCAGAAATTTACAAACATCAAAATACTACAGAGCATCTTTTCAGACCACAATGCTATAAAACTAAAAATCAACAAGAAGACTAAGGAAATAAAATCAAATATATGGAAACTGACAACACCTTGCTGAAAAGTGACTGGGTAAAAGAAGAAATTAAATGTGAATTCATAAAGTTCATAGAAACAAATGAGAACAAAAACACAACATACCAAAATCTTTGGGACACAGCAAAAGCGGTCCTAAGAGGATAATTTATTGCAATAAATGCAAAAATCCAAAAAGAAGAAAGAACCAAAATTAACACATTAACACAGCATCTCCAACAATTAAAAAATGACCAACAGAGGGAACCTACAGTCACCAAAAGAAAAGAAATAATAAAGATAAGAGCAGAAATAAATGAGATGGAAAAAAGAAAACTATAGAAAGAATCAACAGGACAAGAAGCTGGTTCTTTGAAAGGATTAATAAGATTGACAAACCATTGGCAAAATTAAAAAAGAAAAGAGGGAGAAGACACAAATAACTGCATGAGAAACCACACAGTTAGTGCCACAACAGAACCAAATGAAATTAAAAGGATAATAGAATACTATGAAGAGTTTTACTCCAGCAAATTTGAAAACTTGAAGAGATGGATGCATTTTTAGAAAAGCATGACCTACCAAAACTTACACAGAGGAAGTAGAAAACTTGAACAGACCCATAACAAAAGAAGATATTGATTAGGTCATCAAAAAACTCCCAACCAAAGGAAGTCCAAGCCCAGGTGGCTTCACTGGTGCATTCTACCAAACTTTCAGGTCAGCAGTTAAAAACTACCAGCGGTTCCATGGGAGAAAGATGAGGTGTTCTGCTCCATAAAGATTTAAAGCCTCGAAAACCCCATGCAGGGTCACTATGAGATGGAACTGAATCCACGGTACTTAACAACAACAACATATAGTCAACTGATTTTCGACAAAGTGCCTAGGTATGTTATATGGGGAGGAGATAGTCCCTTTAACAGATGGTGCTGGCAGAACTGGAAAGTGATATGCAAAAGATTGAAACAAGACCTTTACCTCACGCCCTATACAAAAATCAACTCAGCATGGATTAAAGACCTAAATGTGAATTCCAAAATTACGAAAGTCATCAATGAAAAATAGGGACAATTGTGAGGGCTCTAATACAGGGAATACACAGACTACCAAACATTTTGAAAATTACACAAACAAAAGTAGACAAAAATAGATGATCAGGACATACTAAAAATTAAAAACTTATGTGCATCAAAAGACTTCACCAAAAGAGTGAAAAGGGAACCCACAAAATAGGAAAAAAATCTTTTGCAATGACACATCAGACATGGGACTCATTTCTAAAATATATAGGAAACTACAACACCTCTACAAGAAAAAGGCAAATAACCCAATTAAAAAGTGGGCACAGGACATGAACAGACACTTAACCAAGGAAGAGATTGGGGCAGCCAACAAACATATGAAGAAATGTTCACAACTACTAGCCATTAGAGAGATGCAAATCAAAACAACAATGAGATATTGTCTCACACAAGCAATAACAGCAAAGATCAAAAAAGTAGAGGACGATAAGTGCTGGTGAAGATGTGGAGACACTGGGATGCTCCTGCATTGCTGGTGGGATTGCAAAATGGTCCAGCCTCTCTGGAAAGCAATATGGCGCTTCCTCAGAAGGTTGGAAATAGAAATATCTTATGATCCAACAACTCCTCTACTTGGTATTTACCCACGAGAAATACAAGTCATAACAGAAGTAGATATATGCACGCCAATGTTCATAGCAGCACTATTTACAATAGCAAAAACATGGAGACAACCTAAGTGCCCATCAATTGAAGAATGGATAAACAAACTTTGGTACATACACACAGTGGAATACTATGCTACCTTGAAGAACAACAAGGAAGCTGCGAGCCACCACATAACATGAATTAACCTTGAGGACATTATGCTGAGTGAAATTAGTCAGTTACAAAAAGAGAAATACTTCATAGGACCATTATTGTAAAAGAGTAAGAAAAAGAACCCACACTAAAAGGGGGGAAATTATATATATATATATATATATTTGCTGATCACCAGGATGTATGGGATGAGAGAAGGGGAGGGAGGGAGGGGAAGATAGAGCACAAGGTAAGGAATAGACACAGGATAGCTTGGGAGGTAGGGGGGCAATACACAAGAAGGGGGAGGGGAATGAAAGAACAAGGCTGATGGAGAACAGTTAGGCAGGTTCACATGGGCTAAGTGGGACAGAGGTAAATGTTGATGTATGCACAACCTTAAAACAACAGGGCTCCAGGATACAGGGATTGAGGCAAGGTTTGAAAGGTTCAAAGAGCGAATAGTGTTAAGATGCTTGGCTGTCTTTTGAATCATGGTTTCCCTTGCCTATCATTGTAAAATAGACACTTGAGGTGGGGAGAAAGGAATAGCCAGAATCATCACTACAGAAATCTTGTAAGTCCGTCCTCAGCCTATAACTTATTGGGATACCTTAAAGGGGGCTAGAAGTTGCCCGGTGAAAGAGGCTTCCTATGGAGACTTTCTATAGCACAAGACCATAGGTGGAGTACAGAACCTCATCCAGAACTGACTGAGGTAGGAAGTTTCCACTGTAAAGGCGAGTAGACCAGCCTGGAGCGACTAGAAGAACAGAATATACTTTGTGAAAGAAAGACTGGCAGGAAACATCTGAAACAATAATGGCAGTCTGATTGATTAGTACAAGCACAATTAAGCTATTCGCCCGGGAGCCATCAAGCCAAGTGGTAGGGACCCCTTACAGCAAACCCCCTTCCAAGACTGAGACTCAAGGGGAATACATGAGCATGTATGTAATCTTGCTGGTGACCCCATTGGTCACAGATAAGGGAAGAGGGGGAAAAAACAGCAATGAAGTTGCGAGCTAAGCCCAACCACATTCAATAGATCCCCGTGAACCCAGGTGGAGACCTGGATGGACAGCAGTATGGCAAGACCTGGGATTCCTGGGCCCAGAGGCAGTGACATGGCCACAGAGGACTAGAGTGGAGAGTGAAGCGTCCAGCTGATATGAAGTGAGGGGAGATGAAAAAGAATATCCATACTTAGAGATGGTACCCACTTGACCTGGCTTCAATGGCTGGATGATCAGAACTCGACTAGAAGAAGACAGAAGAGAGGTTGAAAAAAAAAAAAGAAAAAGAGTAACCTGCTACAATTTTATGAACTTTACCTATACTTGTGGATGTTGTTGTTGTTAAGTGCCGTTGAGTTGGTTCCGACCCATAGCGAACCTGCATAGGGTTTCCAAGGAGCAGCTGGTGAGCTTGAACCAACAACCGTGCAGTTCAAATACCTTTGTAGTTTGGCATATTAACCCAGAGTGCCACACCAGGACTCCACTTATAGATGTAGTAGCTCAAAAAAGGGAACAAATCTTTACAACGAGGATCACTCCCACCCCCCTCGGTATACAGGGTTGACAGGTATGGGCAACATAGGCATTGGCTACCCAAAATGGGCAGGGAGGGGGAGGCTATAAAGACAAGAAGTGACTGGCTGACAAGCTTTGAAGAGGGAGCCTAGTTCCAGACAGGGAGGGAGAATGTAGAATCACCACTGAATGATTTCCAATCGATTGGGACTGGGCTGGCAAAAGGAAATGGGGATAAGACTCTTGTGGTACAATAGTGAATAATTGCCATCAGGACTGACTGTGAGGCTAGGAAATATAGAGGTAGAGTGTTTTTTGAAAAAAGAGGAGAGTGATTGATTTTGCAGCCCAGGAGAGGAGGTCCCTGGGACTATAAAGTGATAAGAATGGAGAGTGGGACCCTACCCATAGAGGCAGTGATGCCAGGGATGGAGACAGAGACATTGACGTGGACAGATGGAGCTGCTGGGGACACTGGACTCAGGGAGGGAGAAGGGCTGTGTGCGGGTGGCTGAGGGAAGGGGGGCGGGCCTGTGTGGTGTACCCTTTGGTTATTTGATGATGCATGGAGGGGATTGTAATCATTGCAATGAAACTAGGATGAGTGTAAACCTGATGTTCTCCCATGTAAACCTCACAATAAAATATTTAAAAAAAAAAGAAATTATTTTAAGAGCCATCTTGAAATGCAATGCTCTTTATTATAGGATAATATCCATATGTCTACAAGGAAGACCAGCTAATGCCACTATTTTTCAAATACATGCATTCATCAGTAAAGGCAGTGATGATGAAAAGAATTCTACCAACTTCGTCAGTCTGAAACTGATCAAACATGCAATTATAATGCAATGATAATTACTGGTCATTCAGATGGGAAGATTGAAAACAAAGAAGAAGTATCAGTCATTGGAAAATATGGCCTTGGTGATAGAAACAATGCTAGAATCACATGATACAATTTTGCAAAACCAATCACTTCTTCATTGCAAAATCTATTTTAAATAGCATAAAAGGTGACTATTACACATAGACCTCACCAGAAGGCATACACAGAAATCAAATTAACTGCATCAATGGTAAGAGTTAGTGGAAAAACTCCATATCATCAGCCAAAACAAGGCCAGCAGCAGACTCTGAACCAGAACATCAATTACTTAGATGTAATTTCTGGCTGAAATTGAAGAAAATTAAAACAAGTCCACAAGAGTGAAAATTTGATCTTCAACATATCCCACATGAATTTAGAAATTATCTCAATTAGCTTTAATGCATTAGACACTAATGACCAAAGACCCCAAGAATTGTGGGATGACATCAAGAACACCACACCAGAAGGAAGCAAAAGGTCATTAAGAAGACAAGAAAGAAGGAAATGACCAAAAAGGATTTCAGAATAGACTGAAGCTTACTCTCCAGCATAGAGCAAAAGCATAGCTAGAGCATAGCTAGAGCAAAAGGAAGGAATGATGATGTAAAGAGCTGAACAGAAATTTTCAAAGGGCAGCTGGAGAAGAAAAAGATATCAGCATGAGGACTAAAGTGCGCCTGACCCAATCCATTGTATTTTCAATAACCTCATATGCATGCGAAAGCTGGACAGTGAATAAGGAAGGTCATAGAAGAATTGATGCTTTTGAGTTATGGTGTTGGAGGGGAATATTGAAAGTACCATGGTCTGACAAAAGAACAAACAGATCTGTGTTGAAAGAAGTGCAGCCAGAGTGCTCCTTGGAGGCCAGAATGGCCAAACTTTGTCTCTCATACTTTGGACATATTGTCATGAGGGAGCAGTCGCTGGAGAATGATATCATGTTTGGTAAGGTGGAGGGTCAGAGAAAAAGAGGAAGACCCCAAGTGAGTTGGATTGGCCAAGTGGCAGCATCAATAGTTTCAAGCATGGCAACAGTTGTGAGGTTGGCCCAGGATCAGACAGTGTTTCTGTTGTGCCTAGGACCACTATGAGTTGGTACCACCTTGATGGCACCTAACAAGTGTCCTTGAGTCAGTTCAGACTCACAACCCTGTGTAGGGCTTCCAATCTCTCCTTTTATGTCTTGAAAGATAAAAGGTGTTGCATGACACGCCCTTGGAAATCTCCTATAAATCAGATCAGGGTGGTAGTGGGATTAAGGGTGTTGTGTTAAGTGCTGTTGAGTCCATTACAACTCACAGGGACACTGTATAGGGTTTCTGAGGATTGACTGATGGGTTTGAACTTATACCCTTGTGGTTAGCAGTCTGGTGCTTATCCTACAGTGCCCCACCACTGTAATATTCTTATTGTTTTTCACATCAAATGACATCATGAGGATAGCTTCATCTCAATTGCCAAATCACTAAGAATCCTGGCTAGGCCAAGTTGACATAAAACCCCAGTATCACACTTTCAATACATATGTTGACATGTAGTTATTTAAGACAAAATTGTATATTTATTTTAAATCTGATTCCCTGGTTATATATTTATTAGAATTTGATGCCAAAATTTGTGTTCTTGACACCCTTTTATTAGTTATTTGTCTCCTAGTTACTCTAATTTGGGTGTTTGTAATTTGCTTTTATTTGGTTTTAACTCCAACTCTCAAATTTTATCTTAATTTTTTTATCCAATACCATCTATGCCAACTATTTGTCATTCATAACTTTCTGTATTTTCCTTCCAAGCTCCAAATTTCATCTAAATGAAGAGTAAAAAACTTCCACAGTGCCCACGTGACTTGTAATATCTCATAACAAAAGTGTGTAAGGTATGATTCAGCCCTCTTCTAGAAACTTATTAGATGTTTGCTAAATTGAATGGAATTCCAGGATGCAAGTTTTACTTTTATATGAAGTCACAGGAGTAGGAAGCAATGATTGGGGTTGATGTTGTGGTTGTTAGTGTCATTGAGTAGGTTCCGACTCATAGTGACCTTGTATAGGATATCTGAGGAGCTGCTAGTGAGTTTGAATCACCGTGACTACAGGAATACAGAACACCTTCCTATTAGTCATGTTACACAGTACATCTTGAATACTCTTCGTAAGTGAGTAGTTTGCAAGCTTCTTTAACTGTTATAACACTTCTTCACATTTCCCATCACATAGTAGTCATTCTTTTCACCCAGGTTCTCCTTTTATGTCTGAAAGTCTAAGTCAATGTTCTCTAAAGTATCATTTGTAGATCATGAAATCAATTTGACCAATATTTATTTTAACTAAAGGGATAACTTGGGTTCTCCTGCAAAACTAGTCATTGAAATGACAGTATATGTGAAAGTGGTTTATTTTGGAATTTGATATCAAAATACACAGGCAAGGAAATGAGAGTCATGAAATGGAAAAGAATGAAGAATACACAATTCAAAGGTATATTATTCTGATCATCACTCTAAACATGAGGGGCTAGATGCCACTAATGTAACTTTGAAAGAGTATGGACCATATGCCCAGAGCAAGGGTGGATAGGAAAGTATTTTTCTACTGGATTACATAAAAATGTGTTAATTAGCACATATTTGAATTCAAACTACTAATCTTATGGCTAGCAGCTCACCATGTACCCCACTATGCCACTAGTGTTCCCTCAATACTTGATGCAGCTGAGGGAAGTACTATAATTGAAATGCCATGGTAGTATTCAAAATGTGTCAAAATAAATGAAGCAAGAAAATAGTATGGGTAAAGATGACATGGTATGGAATATGGTAGGTTAGAAAATACTGTATTAGGTAGAGTATAATAAGGGCAAGTACTATGTCATGAAAATTGTATCTGCCACCTTTTATTTTCATGTGTGTATACATATACACATGTATCTATGTGTTTGTGTATGTGTGCACATGTACTGATTGATGAGGTCAAATGCGTTTCTTGCTCTAAACTATGGTCATCAAAAGTTTGGAAGTTACTTATGTCTTTTACTCTTGCACATTCTGACTCTACCTTTAATTTTCTTCTCTCTAACCTACACTGATTTTTTTTCCCCTCTTCTTTCCTATGTGATCATTTAACATTGACGCATCCTCAACTCTAATAAACAGGATTATATGGAAAAGTTGCTCAACAATGTTCACCTCTTGCTTGTCATTTATAACGGAGTGTTTTCAGCTTGAATTACTGTATATCAGGTAGAAATGGCATATGGACTGTGGTATGATTTGCCCAACAATTTAGGTCAAAGTTATATACCTATACCTGAGGAAAAACTAGCTACAAGTTAGACTATACTTATGAGAAAAATCAATCAAATAAAATTGCCTGTGAGCAAGATATTAAATAATAATAATACAATCTTCTTGAGTCTGAATCACTTTTCTGAAACAAGAATCTTTTCCTATGCACTTATTTTATGACCAAGGAGAAACAAAACAAAACAACTCACAAAATAAAATATAGAAGACAAATAATAAAAAGGGACAATCTTTATAAGAACAAGTAATGCGTTCTGAATTTCAGATTGTATTCTATAATTTCCTATTTCATACGAAAGCTTTGGCTATTCTTGGGGTATTTTCCAAACAGAACTAAAAGGTTTGAGCCTAATGGGAAAGCAACAAGGTTATTTTTTCACTTTTTATGGCATTCATGTTGAAAAAGCATATGTAAATTGACAGCTTTGGATAAACTATTGAAAACATTGTTTATTTCTTGGTTTACCAGGAGCAAAGTCTTTTACTACAAGGTGTTCTTCAGAGTGAAATGCAGTAGAGGTTAAGGCTGTGTGTATAAGAAGATAGGATTTCCTATGTCATACTTAATATATTTGATTATTTTTGGTAATGCAATCATTGTTAAGAAGGCTAGGAAAGGTCATTTGTGATTTAAAAATTTTCACTCTTATGAAATAAGAATTAATGTACATAAATTTCAAGGGCAATGCCATCTTTATAAGTTTTGTTTTTGCTTTGGAAATATACTCATGATGTCTAGGTATATAAACATTTAAGCTATAATTGCAAGCAGTGCAGGTGAAATTGTTTTTTTTGTGTGTGTGTGCTGAGATTGGACATGCATGCTTCATTACGGTAAGACTTTACTATTTAATATGTGGACAACCTTAGCTTTTAAATTAAATAATTCTTGTCAGCTTTAACAGCATGAAGGGGCAGTGACCACTTCTTTGAAAGAGTTTCTGTTCTTGAATGAAATGTTTGACAGCATTATGTGTAGATGGGCTAACCAACTAGATGTCAAGTCACTATTAGAGTTCAAAAGAGAAAGCTGATAAGTTCACTTAATAAAGAAACTTTTTATTCATCTCACTCTTTAGCATTGTATGTAGAGAAACATGCCTTTTCTATCCATCATATCATTGTTGTCTCACTGAAACAATAACTAGAAAAACTTAATAGTGAAACACTTCTATATGTTGGGAAAAAGTAGGCACTGGAATATACAGAGAGAGCGAGAGAGAGAGGTAAGACAATCTCACACATGAGAGGAGAGACAGAGAGAGAGAACATTGAGGTGATGTTTTATGTCAAAAGTCAGAATCCCATATCCCAATCCTCAATTGCATTCTTGAGTAATTTCAGCTTGCATAGGAAGTATATGATAGAGAATGGTGCATATAATCCTAAATCTCTATTTGGCCTTTCATCATAGTGATCTAGATGTGTGACCCATTAAGATTACATTTTTTCTTTAGTTTAAGGTTCAGACTAAGTTAAACCAAACTATTTATTTTCCTGATCTTAGATTTGGAGATTTACTGCCCCCATATTTTCAGTAAATGAGCTCACAGAAAAATAATACCTATCACCTTCAACATCTTGTGTTCACACTCTGCCAGGTTACCCATTCCATGTCTCCAAATTCCCACCTAGGCTTAATTTTTTTTCCCCAAAGGCTTGTATTACTACATTTGTCATTTAGGTTGGAAAATAGAAAAGGGAAGACAGGAATAGCTATCTAAAATAACTCAAGTAATATAATAAACAGCATTTTTCAGATATTCGGCATGTGCTAGGTACTATCCTAAGTAATTTACATGCGGTGCTGCAGGATCAGCACTAGATGGCAAATCTCAAGGTCAGCAGTTTGAACTCACCAGCTGCTCCTCAAAAAGCCTATACAGGGTTGCTATGAGTCAGAATTGACTAGATGGCACTTAACAACAACATCCTTAACTAATGTATGTAATAGATTGCACCTCAGTGTAAAGAAAAGAAAAATCCTCACAACTTGACCAATAAATAGCATCATTGTAAACACAGAAAAGATTGAAGTTGTTGAAGATTTCTCTTTAGGTCTATAATCAAAGCTCAGGGAAACAGTTGTCAAGAAATCAGTTTAATACATTAGGCAAATAGGCTGCAAAAGACCTCTTTAAAGTGTTAAAGAGCAAAGATGTCACTTTGAGGACTAAGGTATGCTCGACCCAGCCATGATATTTTCAATCATCTCATATGCATATGGAAATTGGAAAATGAATAAGGAAGACCATAAACGAATCTTTGAATCTTAATTATAGTGTTGGTGAATAACACTGAATGTACTATGAACCACCAGAAGAACAAACAAATCAGTTCTAGAATGCTACTTAGAAGCAAGGATGGAAGGCATCATCTCTAGTACTTTGGGCATGTTAGCAAGAACTTGTCCCTGGAGAAAGACATCATGTGTGGTAAAGCAGAGGATCAATGAGATGGATTGACAGTGGCAGCAACAATTGGCTCAAATATAACAATTGTGAGGATGGTTCAAGACTGGGCAGTGCTTATGGTCTGTTGTGCACAGTCACTATGAGAGTTGCTATGAATTGGAACAAATGCCACAACTAATAGCAGCAACTAACAATGTATTCAATTACAATAATTTACATATATTTAATCCTTATATGTAAGAATTATTATTATACATGTTTTACCAATGAAGAGACCAGGGACACTAAGAGTTTAGTCAAAATTAGATGTCAAGTCACTATTTAAGTAAAAGAGAAATTCATCAAATAATGAAACTTTTTATTTGCTTAGCTCTTCCCACCTGAAATTTTGCCTTTTAATCATAAGGCTCTGTTGTTCATACTGTCTGCCTCCTTGGGTATTAGAGAAGTAGTCAGAATATTTGATCCAAAAAGACTAGTATTTAATGCGATAATTTATTTATGACTTTTAGCCTCCAGTATTATATTATTATATTCTTTAGATTCCAAAAGAAGGAAATTTATAGATTTTTTTTTTCTAATAGAATCTGTTGAATTATATGTATTTACTGAGGTGGTTATAAAAACATTTAGATCTGTTTGTTACCAGTGTCAAAACATCTATGTGGGCTTCCAGAATCATGCCTAACTAATCATTTAAAATATTTATTTAGAGATTGTTCCATTGAGAGTTAGTCTCCTATGAGATTACTTTACTTAGAATGCAGTTTTGAAGGGAAGAGGTATTTTTTACTAACTTTGTTTTGAACATTTATTTTACTCTCCTGATGAACTTTCTTTTTCAAATATTCTCTAAGGAGAGGAAAAATTAATAGTAATGAGCTCATTTGGAAAGAAATGCGCTTGTGATTTTTTGGCTTTGTTCATTCTGCAGTAATGACTCCTGCTCACTTTATTTTAAGGGATTTTGCTTAGACAAGATGCTGAGTGAAGCAAGGTGGTTTTCACTAAAATAAACGTATTGAATTTTGGTGAGCCTCTGGGACAAAAAGGGAAAGACAATTGCCCATAAAATGTGGAATTGTTATCTTTTGGCAAAGAAGAACAGTAGATGCATGCAGATTCTAAGTGATAAACATGTACATTTCTAACTTCATTTGTACACCTGCCAAATCTCTCCAGCAGCTGTCTTTATTATAGCCATCTGAGCACTAATAGAAAAAGTCCAACGTTTCCCAAACGACACACATCATAACTAAACTTTATAAAGGTTTTTTATATCATCAGTTGGAAAGTTTCTGACAGGGTGAATAGTAAATTTTAGATTGTAACATTTGTGAAGATTTTTATTTCTTTTGTTTTACATAAATATTATAGTTACAGAAGATTGCACATTTGAACAGTGAAAATGGCAACAGTTTCTTGAAAGTGAAGTATCTGTTACTGTGTAGAGAGATGGGATTATTTTAATATAACAACCTAATTTATAGGTTTTCAATACAGACTTATTTATAAGTTTTCAGTATAGACTTCTGGTGTGGTGCTGTAGCATAAGCACTGGACTGCGAAACACAGGGTTGGCAGTTCAAACCCATCAGTCACGTCTTAGACATCCTATACAGGGTTGCTATAAATTGGAACTGACTTGACAGCACTTAACAACAACATTTTTAATATGGGAGTCCTCTAGGATAAGCACTGGATTGTTAAGTGCAAGGTCAGTGGTTCACATCCTCCAGTTACTGCTTAGAAGTCCTGTACAGGTTTGCTATAAGTGGGAACCAACTTGATGGCACTTAACAACAACAACAAGAAAATGTTTTGAAATGAAGCATTAGTTGTTCCAGCATAGAAATCCTTCTTGGTATGAGGCTTTCTGTTCTCGTAAAAATTTGCAGCCTCAGAAGGTCAGTATGAGTCAGAACCAATTCCATATCACAAAACCACCACAACCATCTGCTCCCACCGAGATTTATAGTCTCAGAATCCCTAAGGGTTGTTATGAGCACATCCTATGGCAGTGTTTTTTGTTTTGCTTTGTTTTTTAAATGTAAGACACCTGTTCTCAATTGCACCTTATGCACAGCCAACACTCCTCTGTCAAGGGAGGCTTGTGTGTTTCTGTGAAGCACAACAGGCTTCAGTGGAATGTCCAGACTAAACACTAGAAAGAAAGGTATGGCTTGTGAAGAATGAGACAATTAAACCACTATGATCACAAAGGAGCCGCCTCCTCACAGTAGAGTTGACTTTAATGACATGAATGGAACAAAGCTTGCTGTTAGGAAATAATTGAAAATGAGAAAACATTTACAAATTAATAATTGGAACATGGACTATATGAAATATGTATCTAGGAAAATTAGAATTCCTCAAAAATGAAATGGAACTCATAAAGATCATACTGTAGGTATTTGTGAGCTGAAATGGACATGTACTGGCCATTTGAATCAGACAATCATTTGGTTTACTATGTCAGGAATGTCCAACTGAAGAGGAATGGCATCACATTCATTGTCAAAAAAAGCATCTCAAGATCTTTCTTGAAGATTACTGTAGTCTATGATAGGATAATATCTATATACCTACAAGGAAAAAGAATGAGCCATCAGGATTAGAGGAAGATTCATTAACAATGTGCAATATCCAGATGATAAAACCTTGCTTGCTGGAAGCAAAGAAGGCTTAAAATACTTACTGATGACGATCAAAGACTATAGCCTTCAATATGGGTTTCAAGTCAATGTATATTATCTTGGAAAGTTTTGATTGCACCATTGTATTTGATTGACAGCTTTGCTAGGTAGAGAACTCTTGTTTATCAGTTTCTTTCTTTTTTATTCTTTCAGGGTTTTATATATGTCTGCCCATTGCCTTCTTTTCTACATGGTTTCTGCTGAGAGATCAGAGCTGAATCTTATTTGTTTGCCTTTGTATATTAAACTTCTCTTTTCCCTAGCTGCTTTCAGAATTCTCTTTGGTCTTTAATTTTGGAGAGCTTGATTTTTATTTATTTATTATTTTTTTAGTTCTTTCAGTTTGAAAAATGTCAAGTGTGTTCTTTCTTTTTGGTTTTGTAACTTCAGGCATTTGCATATTTCATCATAACCAGTTACTTAATTTTTTGAAGTACCTTCACCTTAGCATTTCTTCTGTTCATTTTACTAGTCCATTTTGAAGAGCGAAATTCAGAGATTCTTCTGACATCCTTTTGTATTTGATTTCTTTCCTGTCTTTTAAATGAATTGCTGTTTTTTTCTCGTGTAATGCTCTTGCTGTCACCCTACAACTCATCCAGTCATTAGTGTTTAATATTTAAAACTGTATCTATCATGAACTGGTTACTAAATTCACAATGAATATGTCAATGATGTACTTTCGCTCTCATGGATTTATTTTACGTTTTTTTAGGTTCAATTTGAACTTGACTATGACTAACTGATGAACTATTCCTCAGTTTGCCCCTGGTCTGGTTCTAACTGAAGGTATTGGGCTTTGACAGCTTCTCTTTTCATAGACATAGTTGATTTGATTTCTATATATTCCATCTATCGAAGTCCATATGTTTTGTTGCTGATAAAAAAGGTATTTACAATGAATACATTGCTGGTCTTGCAAAATTCTGTGTGGTCTACAGTGTCGTTTGTATTATTGAGGTCATATTTACCAACAGCCAATCTGATCCTTCTTTTCTGTTTCCAGCTTTCACATTCTAATTATCAATTGATATCAATTTATCTTTGAACTGCCAACCTTATGATTAGCAGTTCAATGTTTACTTCACAGTTAGGGTGATGTAGAGGGATGAAATCATGTGTGTTTAAACACTTTTTTTTTCAACCAGAAATGTCAGTAAAATAGTTTTTACTTATGTATTTTTTTAAAAAGTTGTATAATCGTTTAATTTTTTTAATTCTTTGATATTGAATGGAATTCAAATGTTGTTGTTGTTGTTAGGTGCCATCAAGTTGGAACCAACCCATAGTGACCTTATGCACAAAAGAACTAAACACTGCCTGATTATTGGTCTAGGGGTAAGGATTTTTGTTTTCTTTACATTGAGATGTAATCCATACTGAAGGTTGTGCTCTTTCATCTTCATCAGTAAATGTTTTAAGTCCTCTTCACTTTCAGCAAGCAAGGTCATATCATCTGTATATTGCAGGTTGCTAATGAGTTTTCCTCCAATCCTAATGCCATGTTTTTCTTCATATAACCCAGTTTCTCAGATTATTTGCTCAGCATAAACTTGAATAAGTATGGTGAAAGAATACAACCTTGTCGCAAACCTTTCTTAATTTTAAAACATTTAGTGTTCCCATGTTCTGTTCGAACAGCTGCTTCTTGTTCCAGGCACAGATTCTTCATAATTTAGTGCTCCGGAATACTCATACTTTGCAATGTTGTCCATAGCTTGTCATGATCCACACAATCAAAAGCCTTTGCATAGTCAATAAAGCACAGGTAAACCTCTTTCTGATATTCTCTGCTTTCAGCCAATATCCATCAGACATCAGCAGTGACATCCCACATTCCACGGCCTCTTCTGAATCCGGCTTGAACCTCTGGAAGGTCTTTGTCAAAGTATGATTGTAGCCGTTTCTGTATTACCTTTAGCAAAACTTTACCTGCATGGGATATTAAAGAGATTGTCCAATGATTTCCACATTCTGTTGGGTCACCTCTTTTTGGAATGGGCACAAATATGGATCTTTTCCTCTAATAAATCGCCCAGATAGTTGTTTTCCAAATTTCTTGGCAGAGATGAGTGAGTGCCTCCTGTGCAGCCTCACATTCTTGAAAGATTTCAAATTTTCATTTCACCAATTCCTTGTTCTTTGCCAATTCCTTCAGTGCACCTTGGACTTCTTCCTTCAGTGTCATTAGCTCTGGATCATATGTTACCTCTTGAAACAGTTGAACATGAACCATTTCCTTTTGGTACAGTGACTCTGTGTATTCCTTCCATCTTCTCTTGATGCTTTCTACATCATTCAATAATTTGCCCAGTGAATCTTTCAATAACGAAACTCGAGGCTTGAATTTTTTTCTTCAGTTCCCGCAGCTTGAGAAATGCTGAGCATGTTCTTCCATTTTTGTCTTCTGATTCAAGATCTTTGCACATTTTGTTGTAATATTTGGTGTTATCTTCTCAAGTTGATCTTTGAAATTTTCTGTTCAGCTCTTGGACCTCCTCATTTCTTCCATTTGCTTTAACATCTCTACAAGTTTCAGTGTGTCTTCTGACATCCATTTTGACCTTTTCCTTCTTTCTAGTCTTCTCAATGACTTTTTGCTGTCTTCATGTATGATGTTCTTGATGTCATCCCACAGCATTTCTGGTCTTTGGTCTTTAGTGTTTAATTTATGAAATCTGTTATTCAGATGATCTCTAAATTGAGATGGGATGTATTCAAGGTCATATTTTGGTTCTTATGGACTTATTTTCATTTTCTTCAGCTTCAGTTTGAATTTGCATATGAGTAATTGATGGTCTGTTCCACAATCTGCCCCTGGCCTTGTTTTCACTGATGATATGGAGCTTTTCCATCGGGTCTTTCCACAGATGTAGCCAATTTGATTTCTATGTATTCCATCTGGTGAGGTCCATGTGTACAGTCATCTCTTAGGCTGTTTAAAGAATGTATTTGAAATGAACATATCATTGGTTTTGCAGAATTCTATCATGCATTCTCCAGCATCATTTTTATCATCAAGGCCATATTTTCCAACCACTGATCCTTCTTCTTTGCTCCCAACCTCTGCCTTCCAATCACCAGTAACGATCAATATATCTTGATTGCATGTTTGATAAATTTCAGATTGAAGAAGGTGCTAGAATTCTTCTATTTCATCCTCACTGGCTTTAAAGGTTGGTGTGTAAATTTGAATAACAGTGGTATTAATTGGCTTCCCTGTAGGCACATGGATATTATCCTATCACAGACAGTGTTGTACTCATGAATGATCTGGATATGTTCTTTCTTACAGTGAATGCAACACCATTTCTCTTCAATTTGTCATTCCCTGCATAGTAAACCATGTGGTTGTCAGATTCAAAATGACCAATACCAGTCCATTTCAGCTCACTAATGCTTCAGATATCAATGTTTATGCATTCTATTTCATTTTTGACAATTTCCAATTTTCCAAGGTTCATACTTCATACATTCCATGTTCCGATTTCAATGGGTGTTTACAGCTGTTTCTTTTCATTTTGAGTTGTGCCCCATCAGCAAATGAAGATCCCATGGACTTTTCTCCCATGGGCTTTACTCGATGCCCGTTATCATGGTCAACTCTATTTTGATGAGGCAGCTCTTCCTTAGTCGCATTTGGAGCGCTTTCCACCATGAGCAGCTCATTTTCCAGCACTATATCTGACAGTGTTTCTCTGGCACAGGTAAATTTGAATTCAGATGATCTCATCTGTTACTATTGAGTTCTTTACCAGTCAGCATCTTATATCTGAGTGTTTGCAATGGAAATTTAAAATATCGTACAAGTCCTGATGTGGTGCTGTGTTTTAATGCACTGGACTGCAATGTTCATTTCAATAGCAAGCTCATAAGTTCAAACTCATCAGCTGCACCTTGGAAACCCTATATAGGGTGCAATAAGTCCAAACGATTCAACGACACTTAACAATAACAACAACAACAATGATACCATTTGGTTAGAATAAGCATTTGATAGATATTATTTTAGCCTGTTTCCTTTAAATAATGATGTTTTCTTTGCCAAATTAGGAGCATTTTTTGTTGTTGTTGTTATGTGCTGTGAAGTCGATTCCAACTCAAGCTAAAAAATAAGTGAACAATAAAAGATGCATGAGAAATTTATTTTTCATAAGAAATAGAGTAACAGAATCAGACTGTATTAGAAAATAATAATTTGGCAAAGTCTATCACTTGAAAACAGTAAACAATGACTCATTTATTTAATCCTTATTATGTACCAGGCACAATGTTGATATTAACCTTCACAGTAAGTCCTCATAACTATTTTATTAAATAAGTACCATATATCCATCTTTTATAAATCAGTAAACGTTGATAGAGAAATTTAGTAGCATGTTACAATTTGGGTTGGTGTTAAATATTTCTCTCATTACAGATATAAGTTAAAGAAAAAGCAAATGTAACCCCATGTACATAAGCATAAACATGTGGTCTAGTTCATTTTCCTAAAACTCTTGACTATTTTCTTATCTGATCTAAGACAGAATTGAAACATAGGAGTTATTCGTATTTTGGTTTTGAGCAAGACATTGAAGTCACTGCCATGAATTAGAAATTATTTTGAAGTACTCCTTGTTTTTAATAATGACTGCCTTAATAATGATACTTAAAAAATGTTGGACAAAACTCATCTGTCAGTTTGTTGTATGTGGTGATTTGTATGTTGCTGTGATTCTGGAAGCTATGCCACAGGAATTTTATGTACACACAGGGTCAGCTATGGTGGACAGGTTTCAGCTGAGCTTCCAGATGAAGACAGACCAGGAAGAAGGAGAGATGGACTGCTTCCAAATATTTACTCACTGAAATCTTGAATATAGCAGTGGAACACTGTCTGCACCAGAATACTGAATAAGGAAAAATGAAGAAGGGCACCAAAATTTTGTCAGATATAGTGTAGAAAGCTGAGCTCCTCAGGTGGGTAGGCACTCGAAATATGACTGGGACAGAGTGGCTTCCTCCAAATAGAGTTGACTGTGATGATGTGAATAGAATAGAGCCTTTGAGACCTTCATTTGTTGATGGTGCACAATTCAAAATGGAAGGAAAGAGCTGTAAACATCAAATAATAAATCAGAACATGGAATGTATGAAGCATGAATCTAGGAAAATTGAAAATTGCCAAAAAGGAAATGGAACACATAAACATGAATATGCTAGGCAGTAATGAGCTGAATTGACTGGTATTGGCCATTTTGAATCTGAAAATCAGATGGTTTACTATGCCAGGAATGACAAATTAAGGATGAATGGCATTGCATTCATCATAAAAAAGAACATATCAAGATCTGTCTCAAAGTATAATGCTGTCTGTGATAGGGTAATATCCATACTCCTACAAAGAAGATTAGTTAATACTATTATTCAAATTTATACACTAACCACTAAAGTCAGTAATGATCAAGTAGAATTCTACCAACTTCTTCAGTCTGAAATTGATGTAACATGCAATTAAGGTGTATTGATAACTAATAGCAAGTAGAATGCAAAGGTTGGAAACAAAGAGGAAGCATCAGTAGCTGCAAAAATATGGTCTTGGTGATAGAAATGATGTTGAAGATTGCAGGATAGAATTTTGCAAGACTAATGACTTCTTCATTACAAATACCCTTTTAAAACAACATAAAAGATGACTATACACAGGGATCTCACCAGATGGATTTCACAGATATCATATTGAATATATCTTTGGAAAGAGACAGTGGAAAAATCTTGATATCATCAACCAAAACAAGGCTTGGGGCAGACTATTGAACAGACTATCAATTGCTCATATGCAAGTTCAGGCTGAAACTGAGGAAAATGAAAGCAAGTACATGAGAGACAAAATATGACCTTGAACAGACCCCACTTGAATTTAAAGATCATTTGAAGAAGAGATTTGATACATTAGACACTAAAGACCAAATACCAGAAGAGTTGTGGGATGATATCAAGAAGATCATTAAGGAAGAAAGCTAAAGGTCATTAAGAAGACAAGAAAAAAGGAAAAGACAAAAATGGATATCAGAAGACACTATGAAACTTGCTCTCCAGTGTAGAGATGCTGAAGCAAATGAAATAAATGAGAAGGTAACAGAGCTGATGAGAAATTTTCAAAAGGCAGTTCGAGAAGACAAAGTTAAATATTATAACAGAATGTTCAAAAACCTGGAATTAGAAAACCAAAATGGAAGAACACGCTTAAATTTCTTAAGCTAAGGGAACCGAATTAAAAATACAAGCTTTGCCTTATAGTAATGAAGGATTCTATGAGCAAAATAATGAATGATGCAAAAAGCATCAAAAGGAGATGGAAGGAATAAAAAATCATGGTACCAGAAAGAAATGGTTAAATGTTCAGCCATTTCAAGATGTAGCATGTGATCAAGAGCCAATGATACTAAAAGATGAAGTTCAGGATGCATTGAAGGCATTGGTAAATAACAAGGCTTCAAATGATGGAATACCAAGGAAATTTTTCAACAAATTGATGCAGTACTGGATGTACTCATTCCTATATGCCAAGAAATTTGTAAGACTACCTGGCCAACTAACCACAAGAAATTTGTCCCCATTCCAAAGCGATGCGATCCAACAGAATGCAGAAATCATCCAGCAATATCATTAATATTGCATGCAAGTAAAATTTTTCTTAAGATAATTTTTAAATGGCTACAACCATACATTGACCTACCAGAGGTGGATTCAGGATGTAGAATAGAACTTGGCAGAAAGCAGAGAATACCAGAAAGATGTTTATCTGTGCTTTGTTGCCTATCAAAGGCTTTTGATTGTGTGGATCATGACAAGCTATGGACAACATTGCAGAGAATCCGTATGCTGGGACATTTAATTGTGTTCATGAGGAACCTGTACATAGGCCAGGAAGCAGTTGTTCAAACAGAACTATGGAACACTGAATGGTTTAAAATTAGGAAAAGTGTGCACCAGCGTTATTTTCTTTTACCATAATTAGTCAATCTGTATTCTGAGGAAATAATCTGAGAAACTGGATTATATGAAGAAAAATATGACATTAGGATTAGCAGAAGGCTCATTAAAAACCTGCGATATACAGATGGTACAACCTTGTCTGCTCAAAAAGAAGATGATTCAAAATACTTACACATGAAGATCAAAGACCACAGCCTTCAGTATGGGTTGCACCTCAATGTAACAAAAACAGAAATCGTCACCACTGGACCAATAAATAATATCATAATAAATGGAGAAAAGATTGGTTGTCAAAGACTTTATTTTGCTTTGATCAACCATCAACACTCATGGAAGCAGCAGTCAAGAAATTAAACAGCATATTACATTAAGCAAATCTGCTGCACAAGACCTCTTAAAGTGTTCAAGCACCTAGATGTCAGTTTGAGGAATAAAGTACACCTGTTTCAAGTCATTATATTTTCAATAGCCTCATATGTATGTGAAAGTTAATATGGAAGACCATAGAAGAATTGATGCATTTGAGTTATGGTGTTGGACAGAATATTAAAAGTACCATGGACTGTCAAAAGAACAAACAAATCTGTGTTGGAAGAAATACAGCCCGAATGCTCCTTGGAAGCCAGAAAGGCCAGATTTCATCTCTTATACTTTGGCCATATTATCAGAAGGGACCTGTCCCTGGAGATGGATATCATGTCTGGTAAAGTGGAAGGTCAAAGAAAAAGAGGAAGACCCTCAATGAAATGGATTGGCACAGTAGCAATGGGCTCAAACTTTGCAATTGTTGTAAGGTTGGCACAGGACCAGGTAGTGTTTTGTTCTGTTGTGCACAGGTTACTTATGAGTTGGTTCTGACTTGATGGCACCTAATAACAACAAACATGTTGGCTCCACCAGCTGATCCTCAGAAACTCTATTAAGGTAATTATAAGTTGGAACTGACTTGATAACACTTAACCACAAAAGCTTGTTTGTGCTTTATACTTCTGAAAGAGATTTGGGACTTCACAAAATTTCATCAGCTGTTTTAAAAGTAGAACGGTCACTTTTCTACCTCTAATAAATTCTGGGGTATCAATTCCAAATCTATTGCAATCTAACTTTTTAAATTTGGAGAAGTAAAAACGATTTCCCTCTTAGTCATTAAGATGAGAGTGTGGTCCAGATTGCCCATTAGATTACCTTTCATTCAATAAAACATTTCAAGGTCATATGAGTCAAAGACGAATATTTGAAACAGCTGCATTTTAATATAAGGGCATCACCACAATAAAGTAGCAAAATATTTCACACTACTACTTAGAATTTGTTGTGTCATTTTCACCACATTAAAATGTCTATTTTAAATTGTTCACTGTTATAAGAAATATTCAATTGAAATAATCATTTGATTTTCTCAAGAAATCATTTTCTCAAGAGCATAGTTTTAGATATGCTCACTAAGATATATATATATTCTTTTATATTTAGATAAAAGTGCTCAATAATGGATGTCAACAAGACATTTTTCAAATCAACCCCTATGGATTAGTTTCATATTTTGATCAAGTTAAAAGTAAGATTTTTCTGTATGAATTCATAGAGTGAGAATATAGTATCATTAGTAATGGTACATATAAAATGTGTTTTATAATCAGCTTATATTGCATCTTTAATTTACTTGTCTAACCTTCACTAGAAGAATGCTTTAGTTTTGTACTCTAAGACAACTTTTATTTAAAATTAGAGGGCAAGTGATTAGTTTCAGATATAGATTATATGAGGCAAACATTAGCAAATGAAATAAACGTGATTTGGGACTTTCTAGCACTTAGAATCATCATTCACTTTGAACTCTAAATTATTTATGGCCCAGAAGGAGACACTTGGTAAATAACAGGAAAAGCACAGAAATCAAATGCAGATTGTGGTATTTACTAACTTTAACAGTTGGGTTACCAAAACCTTATTTGGCAATAATTTATTTACTTTGAATTACTTCCCCCAAAATAGTTATATTTCTGGGTCATAAATGATATCATTAGCAAATGACTAAGGAAACGTCATAAGGAAAAGAAAAATCCTTCTGTTTTGATGTTAAAGCAAATTCTTTAAGATAGCCAAGAAACTGCAAATTATCTTTCTTAAAACTAATGATTGCTTGATAAATAGTCAATTTTATTTAAGTATAAATTAATGATGATGCGGATATGTGACATGCAATCTATGCCCAACAGGGTACTTAGTGCACACACATAAATATATGTTGTTGTTAAGTAGTGTTGAGTCAGTTCCAATCCATCAAGATTCTGTACAGGGTTTCCAAAGAGCGGCTGGTGAGCTTGAACCACTGACCTTGTGGTTCAAACTGACTTTGCAGTCCTGTGCATGAGGCCACAACGCCTCTGTCTCTCTCTCTCTCTACACACACACACACACACACACACACGCACATATATATATGTATGCAGATGTTCTGTTACTGTTAAGACATGGGCAGGGTGCTTAGAATAAGGAAGACCACTTTTGTAGCTGGGTGGACCAGAAACTTAACAGCAAAGGACCAGAGGAAAATCAGAACTGTGGGAAGCAACTCAAGGACCTCAACTTTGAGTTTGACCTCGTCTTCATGTCCATCCTGAATTTGTCCATCCACACAACCTGGCTGATCCTGGAAATGCTGGGACATGAATGGGTACCCGTGGAAAGCTCCTGGCAGCTTAATGAGCGTCACTATGGATCCTTGATTGATCTCAATAGGAAGAAAATGGCTTTGAATCACTGTGAAGAACAAGTAAGGCTCTGGAGAAGGAGCTACAATGTGACCCTGCCTCCCATCGAGGAGTCCCATCCTTAGTACCATGAGATCTACAATGACTGGAGGTACAAAGTGTGTGACGTGCCTGTGTATTAGCTGCCCAAATCAGAAAGCTTAAAGGATGTTCTGGAAAGACTCCTTCCCTACTGGAATGAGAGGATTGCTTCAAAAGTATTAAATGGCAAAACCATTCTGATATCTACTCATGGAATTTCCAGTAGAGCGCTCCTGAAGTACCATCTTCATGTTACTATGTAGTGGAGGTATTTTGGAGGAAGACATCATCAATATCACTCTCACCACTGGTGTCCCCATCCTCTTGGAACTGGATGAAAACCTACATGCCATCAGGCCTCACAAGTTCCTGGGCAACCAAGAGGTGATCCAGGCAGCTAATAAGAAAGTGGAGAATCAAGGAAAATTGAAACAAGCTGCTGCCAAATAAGTCTTTGCAGAGTACAACCTTGTGCCAGAGCAGTGGTGTGCAGTGTGCTATGGTGCTGATCTCTCTGCCTCTCTCTCTCTCTCCATGAATTTGCATTTTCCAGAGCTAGGCTGTGGGGTAGAGTTTGTACAGATAACTAATCTGTGTCTAGATAATGGCTTTAGGATGTTGGAGTGCTCATGTCATTGGTTGGAGTTATGAGTGAGTTCTCCAGCAAGCCCTCTTTGAATGCATTACTAACCTAGTACCTAGTACTGCTTGATCATGGTCATATGTTTCTGAGATAGAAGAATAATAAGTGAAGGTGTTAAATTCAAGGTGTTCCTCATTCAATAAATTACCATATTGAGCCACCATTGACATGCCTGAGGTGATGCCTTAAACCAAAGATAGAACCCCATAAAGTTTACATTGCTGTTCACTTAGTTGTCTTAAGTAGCTCACTTCACCTTTACAGTTACTAAGAATTTCAGGGATAATGGGAAAGGATATTAGATCATTCATTCTACTGAAGTATCTAATGCGAATATTTTCCTCAGGGAAAAGAAATGCTTTGATAGTTAAAATCAGAGGTCCAGTGAATGGGAGCATCACAGGTGGGTTCCTTTTAGCAAACAACAAAGATGGCAACAGCAGGAAGTCTCTTTAACTTGTTCCTAGTACAGGGACATGGTTTGTTTAGTGTCTGGTAGAATTCCTCTTGATCACTAGAAGTAGCAGTACATAGACAACCATACCTATTAATGCACTCATTTTTCTTTTTGTTTGGTATTGTAGTTAAATCTTTGGATCCTTAAAATTGATGTAAGAATAAAGTTCTGTGAGAAAGTGAGAAAAAATTCACACACACACACACACACACACACACACACATATATATATATAAACTTTTACTATAAATTCTGAGAATGTTTTCAAAAGTGACTTTGAAAATAATATTTATTATTCAAATACTCAAAAATTGGAGAAAACAACTAGTTCTTTAGTCTCAGAAACGTAGGGAGCAGGTCTACTTTGTCCTATCGTGTGTCTATGAGTCAAAATTTACTTGATGGCTGTGGGTTTGGTTTGGTTTTAATAGTGCAAACCACCATAAATTATGGAGTCCAGGTGTGGTGCTGTGGTGCTGTGGGTTAATGCGCCAGATTGCAAAGTGGCGGTTCAAGCTCACCAGTCACTCCTTGGAAACCCTATACAGGGTCGTTATGGATGGGAACTGACTCGATGGCACTTAATAACAACAACAACATTCCAAACTAGAACTCCTGGTGTGGCGCTGTAGAATCAGCACTGAACTGCAAACCACAAGGTCAGCACTTCAAACCCAATAGCTGTTCTTCAGAAGCCCTATACAGGGTCATTATGAGTCAGAACCGACTCGATGGCACTTAACAAGAATTCCTGGTGTGGTACTGTATGATCAGCACTGGACTGTGAGCCACAAGGTTGGCAGTTCAAACCCAACAGCTGCTCCTTGGAAACCCTATCTAAATTGGAAACCCTATCTAAAGTTGTCAGAACCTACTTGACAGCACTTAGTAACAACATCAACATTCTAAACCAAATTAGAATATACAAAAAATGGAACTCTTGAAGTGTCTTTTTAATTTCAAAGAATTTCAGTCTCCTTTGAGATGTGCAAATAATTATATTCTTCTTTTTCAACATTCTCTTCCAGAACTTCCCAAACTTTCCCCAAAACTTATTTAAATTGTGTTTTCTTTTTAAATATTTCCATTCAGAAACCATGGGATCTGACTGGGTTTTGTTTGTTTGTTTGTTTTTTAATGAAGGAAATGATCATAGATGATGATCCTTCTCTTGGTTCCACTAGTAAAAATTATAGCACCTGATTCCGATGACAAGTGATCTATTTGTTATATAACAAAGAGATTTACTTTTTAAAATGGGTGATGTCAGAAGTCCTTTTTATCCCCTCTGTAATTTTCTCGAAGTTTTACTACATAAAACTTTAAAATATAATCAGAATTCACCATTGTTACTGCCCAAGTTCTTGGCAAATCCCTTTTAAATACCAACACCACATCACTTACTGATTGATTCTTCACTAACAGGAAATGTAAAAACATTAATAGTCAATTATAAAAATAAATATGTAACTATATTTAATCCACAGTTAATGGAGGAGATCAGAGATTAAATGCATAACCATTCTCCACTCTGCCTGACTCCAGCATGATGTAACCAGCCACAATAAAAAGCAAAAGAAAACTAAACAAAATAAAACCTAAACTAATTTCCATGAAGTTGATTCCAATTTGTATTCTGTTACTACTTTAAAAACATAGTAACAAGTGGCTCACACATGATCAACACCAAAGAAGCAAAGTAGTGAGTGACCGTGCAAGCATAGAAATGTACAGGCTCTATATGTCATGGAAACTTTGTGTGGTGCTGTGTGATATGCACTGGACTGTTAACCACAAGGTGGGCAAAACCAACGCAACCACACTTAACAAAAACGACAATGTTCACGACAAACTTACGTTTGAAAAAAGCCTCGGAATGATTTTAACTCTAGTTTAAAATTCAAGTTAGGTTTGATGAAGTAAAGTGAGTATACTGCCAATTGTTACAAAATATATTCTTTTAGGTGTTAAACGAAGGATTGCTACTTTGCTGTTGTTGTTAGGTCGACTCACTTCTGACCCATAGCAACCCTATTTACAACGGAATGAAACACCGCCCCGTCCTGTGCCATCCTCATAATTGCTGCTGTGCGTAAGCCCATGGTTTTGTCATTGTGCCAATCCATCTCATTGGGGTGGGAGGAGTGTCTCCCTCATTTTCACTGTCCTTTCACTTTACCATAGCATCCTTCTCCAGAGACTGGTCCCTCCTGATAATATGTCCCAAGTAGGAGAGATGAAGTCTGGTCATATTGGCTTCTAGTAAGCATTCTGATTGTACTTCCTCCAACACAGACTTCTTTGTTTTTCAGGCATTCCATGGTACTTTTAATATTCTTCTCCAACACCATAGCTCAAATCCTATTATGTATTCCTTATTTACTGTAAAAATTTTACATACATATGAGGCTATTGAAAATATCATGACTTGGATCAAGTGTACTTTAGTCCTCAAACTGACACCTATGCTCTTGAACACT
Organism: Chrysochloris asiatica; assembly: GCF_000296735.1. Lineage (NCBI taxonomy): Eukaryota > Metazoa > Chordata > Mammalia > Afrosoricida > Chrysochloridae > Chrysochloris > Chrysochloris asiatica. The sequence continues at coordinate 620,158 of NW_006408528.1, read as the reverse complement.
TAAAGAGGTCTTGTGCAGCAGGTTTGCTTAGAGTAATGCATAGACTGATTTCTTGACTTTCGTGAGTGTTGGTGGTGGATCCAAGCAAAATGAAGTCATTGACAACTTCAATCCTTTCTCCATTTATTATGATGTTATTTATTGTTCCAGTGGTGTGGATTTTTGTTTTTGTTACATTGTGCAACCCACACTGAAGGCTGTAGTCTTTGATCTTCACCAGTAAGTATTTTAAGTCCTCTTCTCTTTCAGAAAGGAAGATTTTATCATCTGCATATCGCAGCCTGTTAATGAATCTTCATCCAATCCTGATGCAACATTCTTCTTCATAAAATCCAGTTTCTCAGATTATTTGCACAACATACATATTGAATAGGTAAGGTGACAGAATACAAACCTGGCGCACACCTTTCCTGATTTAAAACCATTCAGTGTCTCCTTATTCTGTTCAAACAACCACCTCTTAGTCTATGTATACATTCCTCATGAGCACAATTCAAGTGTTCTGGAATACTCATTCTATACAATGTTGTCCATAGCTTTCTGTGATCCACACAGTCAGAAGCCTTTGCATAGTCAATATAAGAGAGGTAAATGTCTTTCTGATATTCTCTGCTTTCATCCAAGATCCATATGATGTCAGCAATAATACTAACTCGTCTAACATCCATGTCTGAATTTGAATTAAACCTTTGGCAGCCATTTTAAAATTATTTTTAGCAAAATTTTACTTGCATTTGATTTTAATGATATTGTCCGATAATTTCGGCATTCCATTGTGTAACCTCTCTTTGTAATGGGCACACACGTGAATCTCTTCCAATCAGTAGGCCAGGCAGCTGTCTTCCAAATTTGTTGTCATAGGTGAGTGAGTGCCCAAGTGCTTCATCAGTTTGTTGAAAGATTTTAATTTGTATTTCATCAATTTCCAGAGCTTTGTTCTTTGCCAATGCCTTCAGTGTACCATAGACTTCTTCCTTCAGTATCACTCACTCTTGATCATATGTTACCCCTTGAAATGGTTCATCATCAACCATTTCTTTTTGCTAAAGTGACTCTGCATTTTTTCTATCTTCTTTTAATGCTTTCTGCATCATCCAATATTTTGCCTAGAGAATCCTTTAGTATTGCTTTTCCAGACTTGATTTTTTCCCCCTCAGTTCTTTCAGCTTGATAAATGCTGAGAGTGTTGTTTCACTTTGGTTTTCTAACTCCAGATCTTTGCACATTTCATTATAATATTTAACTTTGTCTTCTTGAGCTGCTCTTTAAATTTTTCTATTCACTTCTTTTACCTCCATATTTTTCCCATTTGCTTTAGCATCTCTATGCTGGAGGACAAGTTTCAGAGTCTCTTCTGACATCCATTTTGGTCTTTTCTGTCTTTTCTTCTTAATGCCTTAATGCCTTAATCATACAATGTTCTTGATGCCATCCCACAACTCTTCTGGTCTTTGTTCATTAGTGTTTAATGCATCAAATCTGTTCTTGAGATCATCTTTAAATTCAGGCAGGATATGTTCAAGGCTATATTTTGGCTCTCATATACTTGCTTCGATTTTCTTCAGCTTCAGCCAGAACTTGCTATCAGCAATATGTAGTCGGTTCCACAGTCTGCCCCTGGCTTTGTTTTGGCTGATGATATGGAGCTTTTCCACCATCTCTTTCACAGATGTAGTCAATTTGATTTCTGTTTATTCCACCTGGTGAAGTCCAAGTATATAAGTTTGTATATATTTTTTCAAAGGTATTGTTTTAAATAATCTATTTCAATTTTTAAAATTAAGATTGAGTAAGAAGAGCAAGTTCTTCTCCATCAAAAATCAAATGTCATTGTACTTTAGTATGTAGCATTTCTAACCTTGACATATATAAAATAAACACTGAGAGACTCTGAGAGCTTAAACTTGTTTTATTGGATAATAATGATTTTACTCTTAATTATGACTATATGGCTGCCAATTCAAACTATTTTTGGATCTATGACTAATTCTGGAGTATGTTAGAATTCTGTTACTAGTTCTACCATTAGTTCAATTATGAAAATATGGCCAAAGAACGTAAGCTACTCAAGAATAATTAAGAAAAAAAGGTTTCATGAAGGACTCCTCCAACTCTAAGTAAGTATGTTTTTAAATCTCAAATGTAAAAAGTGTTACTGAGACTAGAACTGACACAAGTTATTGAAACATAATAGAAAATAAATAAAAACTGTGTCTAGGTACATATACTAGAGTAGTGCTGATGTGGTTCTGTAGGATAAGCCCTTGAAGGCTCATCATATGGTGGATAGTTCAAATCAACCAGCCACACCTGAAAACCTTATACAGGATCACTGTGAGTCAGAACTGGCTGAATAGAACTTAACAACAACAACAAAGGTTATCAGAGTATTATGGTAAGATATTTGAGCTATATACTACAAGACTTAAATTATTGAATTAACACATAATTTAACAATCAAGATGAGATGATGTATTTTTAAAAGTTTTGTCTCTTTTTTAAAAAAAGTCAAATTAAAAAAAGCTGTAAAATAAAACAGAATTTTCCAGAAATATAATTATAATTATCAAATTAGATACTTTTATGCTTCTTAAAAGATATTTTCAATATGAACAAACAGGAGAGTGAAATCCATGAAAGTGTATTGATTTGGTGTTTTTATTTTCTTTTTCTCCTAATCCCAACTTGACAGAAGTTTTCAGTTTCGACACCTTTATAAATCAGGAGAAGTATCTAAAATCTACAGTAAGTCTAAACTCTATAAAAGAGCTGATTTTATTCTTTAACTGATAAATCCCATTATTCTTTAATGTTAATATTGTTGTTGTTAATTGCCATCAAGTCAGTTTTGACTCATAGCAACCCCATATAGGTTTTCCAAGGAGCGACTGGTGTGTTTGAGCTGCCTACCTTGTGGTTTAAACCAACTTTGTGATAGAATTGTTATCCTACAGCATCACACCAGGACTCCTTAAATGTTAATTGATGTGTTAAAATTGTGTATATAATTCAAAGTCAAAGCAAAATAAAGTTCCTTAAAACAGATCACTTAGAAACTTTCATTTATGCATTTATTTACCTAATATTTATTGAGATGCAAAATATTTTTAATAAAGATTCACTGCTAATTTTTCAACCATGTGAACAAAAGGAAATTTCTTAGACTTGTTATTTATTTTCTTATTTTAATAAATACAACTGAAAAATAATACCATCTAATAATTCCTAATATAATAATTAGAATCTTTTCATAATTCACTTTCTTTTGTTGAAATTGACATAAATTAGATATAATTGATGTCGCTTCTATTCTGCAATGAAATTTCCTTATGTGTTAGGTGACTCCTGTGTTAGTTAGCCTGAGTATATGTGTAAATAAGTGAGAGACAAAAGTTTCTTGAAAAATATGTTTAAAAGACCAACTACACACACAGAGGGCAAAAGAAATCTATGCTATAACAACTTCAAAAGAATGCCAGCTATTTAGAAATACATATGCTAAGGTAATCTAAAATACTTTAAGCCAAAACCCAACCAATTCTTCATGAATGTGAAAATAGGGCTCACAGCATGTAGTTACTAGAGAGCACAGAAAAAGTTAAAAATATGTATAAACATTGTGAAAATATTATTTCGCCCATCTGCAGCTCTTTTAGATGCTAAGTGCCTTAAACTCCTATTTTATCCATTTTTTTTACACCAATTCATTATAATTCACAATTTGTTTAATGACTGGATGCTTTGAATAATAAATCTAGATATTAAAACCATACATTTTCTAAGCTTGAAATGGTTTAAAAAAAAAAAAAAGGATAAAGGAAATATGAGAACAGAAACCTGGAGTTCCTTAGAGAACTCTGAGTTGTGCTACTCCCTGGGTTAACTACTTTCCCAAACTTTTTTTCTGTTATTGATGTGACGGTTGAGGCCTAGGCTTTCTTACCACAGACCCATTTCAACCGCCCTGTTCTTTTGATAAGATGTTGATGATGAGTATTTCTAATCTTCTTGTTCTTTTCTTACCCAATGTAGCTTATTATAAAGCAAGGGAGTGAAGATACATTATCATGTAAGGACGTTTAGGCCATTCAGAGTTTTATGAAAAACTAATATATTTTAGTATATATTAATTGTTGTTGTTAAGTGCCATTGAATCAATTCTGACTCATAATGACCCTTGGTAGGTTTCCCAATGAGCATCTGGTGGACTTAAACTGCTGACCTTGAGGTTAGAAGTCCAGTGCTTATATCTCAGCACCACAGCAGACTCCATATATTGATTTTCCATCATATGTTGTTATTAGGTGCTCTCCAGTCAGTTCTGACTAATAGCGATCCTATGCACAACAGAATAAAACACTGTCTGGTCCTGTGTCATCCTTACAATTGCTATTACACTTGAACCCATTGCTGCTGCCTCTGTGTCAGTCCATCTCATGGGTGGTCTTCTTTTTGTTTTTCATTGATCCTCCACTTTACCAAACAAGATGTCCTTCTCCAGGCACTGATCCCTTCTGATAACATATCCAAAGTGTGATAGATCTTTATCTTAGTCTCGCCATCCTGGCTTCTAAGGAGCATTCTGACTGTACTTCTTCCAGCACAGATTTGTTTGTTCTTTTGGCAGCTCATTATATTAATATAATGGTAGTTATTTTTACAAATTACTAGGGACACCTAGTAATTAAGGATGTCCTATTTATTTATTGGAGTCCGGGTGTGGCGTTGGAGGATAAGCACTAAACTGCTAACAGAAAGGTTGGAAGTTCAAACCTACCAGCTGCTGCTTGGAAACACTTTTCAGGGTTGCTATGAGTCGGAACCGACTCGATGACATTTAATAACAACAGTTTATGAAATTTTTTGTTAAACATTTGTTGCTTGTCTACTGTGAGCTAGATACTATGCTAATTATAAAATGAAATAAACAAATATAAGAAAGTTTCCAATATATTTATTAATATTCCTTTGAGAGACATTAATTAATAAAACACAGGAGTGAGTGTAAGATTGTATTAGTGATGGTGGTGGTGGTGTATCGTGGAGTCAGTTCCGACTCATGGTAACTCTGTATAGGGTTCCTGAGGCTGTAAATCTTTATGGGGGCAGAAAACTTCATCTTTCTCCTACAGAATGGCTGGTAGTTTCGAAGTACAGACCTTAAGGTTAGCAGACCAACTTGTGACCACTATGCTACCAGAGCTCCTTATATTAGTAATGTGACATAAAACTGAGACATATACGATGTCCTGGTGTGGTGTTGTAGGATAAGCAGTGGACTGATAACTGCAAAGTCAGAGATTCAAATCCACCAGATGCTCCTTGGAAACCCTATACAGTGTTCGAGTTGAAACCAACATGATGATACTTAACAACAACAATAAGAAGAATATATATTTGCACCAAAAACTTGCTGTGATAGTTAATGTTTTCTGTGAATTTAACTAACCTAGGATTCTCTGGAATTTGGCAGTTAAAATGTAGTAATCCCCTTTGATGAGATCTAATGTACTGTAAACTACACCATGATGAAATTTACTGTGAGCAGCCAATCATTTGAAAGGAAGTTTCCTTAGGCGTCTGGTGCCATTCCAATATATTGGCCACTCTGGAAAAGCTTACTTGCTTGAGTATGGATCCTGCATCTGACTCACCATCTGACTTCTGGTTCTTTAGACTTAAGTCAGTGGTCTGGTCTATTGCCTGCTGATTCTGGGAGTTGTCAACAGCCTAACATCTTACCTGCTTTACCTGCCTTGCTACCAATCTTAGTTCATCTGACCACCTCTACAACTGTATTTCCTTGATATAAGCTGCTCTTTATATATACATATATAAGCTTCACTGGTTTTGCTTCTCTAGAAAATCCAGCCCAAGACATTTGCAAACTACGTTTTTTAGGCAATTTCGTCACCTGAATTTCTTGCTAATTGTAGTTACTTTATGGGTTTTTTTTTTTTTGGTATGGGTTCTAACACACATACAAAAGAATAAACTATTTTTTCCCCTTGCTTTTGTTTTCTGATTAGTAGTGAAGCAATAACAAAGAACAATTGAGGTTGATTGCACAAGGCTGAGGGCTCGAGCAGCATCAGTAAGGGTCATAGCAATGCCAGTACAGGCTTGGGCTCCCAAGTTTCTGGTCACTTGGTGGCATTGTGGTTCAACAGCTACTTTGCAGTGAGAGTACCAACACCAGTTAACAACAGGAAACTTTTATGAGAAAGTGATATTATAACTCTCAGAAAGTATATATTAGCATATTGTTTTCTCTGCCTAGAACATTTTTCCTCCCTTTTTATCTGTGTGAACAGCCTGTGCAAAACAGTGCTGTAGGGTGGTATACTGAGGGTATTCAAAAAGTCATGGGAAATGTGTATTATGTAAAAACTATGCATGCAATTTAAGGAGTTTTGGTAGTGTAGAGGTTATGAGTCAGACGGCTAATCTCAAGGTCAGCAGTTTGAAACTAGTAGCAGTTCTACAGAAGAAAGATGAGGCTTTTTGCTTCTCTAAAGATTTATAGTTTTGAAAACCCTATGTAGGAACACTATGAGTTAGAACTGACTCCACAGCACATAACCACCACCACCATGCATGTATTTCAAATTTTATTTTTTGTACCAAAATAAACTCAGACTAACTTGTTATAACATGCTTGAACAGGTTCTAGTGTTATGCACTAAGAGGATAAGACATCAGTTTGAAAAGAGCTTTCAGAGAAACATGAATTCTGTTAAAATTGAAGCAAGAAAAAACATTAAATTTACAGTGAATCTGGAGTGAAAGAACATTTACATTATTATAACTTTATGAAAAGTTTATGGAGACAATGTCTAAAAGAAATCAGCAGTTAATTAATGGATAGCTCATTCTAAGAAGGAATGAAGCAATGTTGAAAATGAAGTCCACTGAGGCAGATGATCCACATCACTTTGTGAGGAAATAATTAATCTTGTTCATGCCCTAATTGAAAAGGACCAGTGATCAATAACCAACACTATAGACATCTTAACTGGTTCAGCATACACAATTCTGACTAAAAAATTAAAGTTGAACAAACTTTCTACTTGATGGGAGTCAAAGCTGTTGCACTCAGATCAGATAAGAACACAGTTTTCAATGGAAATTTTTAGTAAGTGAGATTAAGATCCTGGAGCATTTCTTAGAAGAATTGTAATTTAAGATGAATCATGGTTTTACCATGATTTTATCATGGTATTATCCTGACGGTAAAGCTCAATCAAAGTAATGGTTACCAAGAGGTGGAAGTGGTCTTGTCAAAGCAAACATAGATTCTGGTAGTGGAGTGGTTACGAATCAGGCTTCTAACCTCAGGGTCAGCAGTTCGAAACTACCAGCTGTTCCGCAGGAGAAAGAGGAGGCTTTCTGCTCCCGTAAAGATTTACAGCTTCAGAAACCCTGTTCAAGGTCACTATGGATCACAACCGGCTACACGGCACATAACAACAACAAGAGCAAAGGTCATGACAACATTTCCAGGGAATACTCAAGGCACTTTGCTGTGGACTCTCTGGAGGACCAAAGAACAAATAAATCTGCTTATTATGAGAGTATTTTGAAAAAAATCACCCAAGCTTTAGCAGAAAAATGTCCAAGAAAGCTTTATCAGATAGTCTTCCATGACAATTCTCTTGTTCATTCCTCTCATTGAACAAGGTCAATCTTGGGAGAGTTTTGATGGGAAATCATGAGGCATCTACCCTACAGTCCAGATTTAGTTCCTTCTGACTTTAGTTTGTTTCTTAGTCTTAAAAATTTACAAAGAACACTCTTTTTTTTCAGTTAGTAATGCACAAAAAGACTTACTGGTGTGGTTAAATTCCCAGGACCCTCAGTTCTTTAGGGTTGAAATAAATGGCTGTTATCATTGCTTACAAAAGTGTTTTGACCTTGATGGAGATCATGTTGAGAAATAAAGTTTATATATTTATTAAATTTACAATCAAACATTTTCATGAACATTTTGAAATCCTTCTGTGTTTCAAAGCCCTTCTGATTGGAGAATAGAAAGCAATAGGAAGTAGTAGTAAGAGACAGAATTTAAGGGAAAGGTAGTTAATAGAATATGCAGAACATTTTAAGTACTTTATGATAGAATGTGAAAACAAAGAGTTGAGACTTGGATTGTTCATTTTTCACTTTAAAATTGCTATATTTGTAATTTGAATTTTGCTAGCAAGAGAGTGTTGCACAGTATGTGGGGAGTTTTGTTCCAAATTACCTGAAGCAGAGTCTTTGTTCTTTGGAGAAATGACAGGATTTTACTTGTTCAAATAATCTTAAAAACAACAACAATAAAGATAACAGTAATAATAATGGTCATAATAATATAATACTTCTTCTGGAGCACCTACTCTGTAGCATTTAGCCCATTCATTCTCACAGCAACCTTGGTGAAAGATCTTTTTATTTTTTTCTGTTCTATGTACAAAGAAGCTGAACTTTAATAGTCTTAGCAAACTTGCTAGAAGCCAAATTTCTAGCGTGATAGATTGCTGTCTTTTTTCCTCTAGCTAATCCTAGATGTTACAAGGATAGGCAAGACATCTATATGGGACATTGCTGGAAGTAGCCTTTGAAACATGGGTTACAAGATAGTAATGGTTTCTATCACAGAAGATATTCTAGGGCATGCTTAGGAATGTAACTTCTCTCTTTTTCTGCACTAATGCACTGCTGTTATTTTTGTTAAGAGCTATTGAGTTGCTTCCAACTTACAGCAACCCCATGTAGGGCTTCTGAGGAACAGTTGGTGGGTTTGAAGTGTCAAGCTTGCAGATAGCAGTCCAGTGCTTATCACACATCACCACACTCTTATTAATGCATTCAATTGTTAAAATTGACCAGTAAGACTTCTTTGTGCATTAATCCTGATTAATCCTGAGACTGCGCCCTGCTTCCCGCATGTTAGCTCTCTGCCTCTGTTTGTTGCTTTCTTTTCCCTGTGTGCAACTCTGTGTGACCCTGTGTGGAGTTTATTGTGCACTTTTCACCCTGGCACCTGTGTGCACTAAATTCTGTTTGTTTTTCAGTATTTCTGCATGACTATCATTTCCTCATGCTGCACCTGACAGAACAGCTACGATGCCTCCAGACTCTTTGGAATAAAATTAAGACAATTGGTGATGAAGATGGCATACTTTTGTCATAGTTGAAAATGATCCACAGAAATGCTGCTAGAATGCTAACTAACTGGCTCTTCTAAAAAGTCAGTATTATCTGGGAAGGCTCTCTATCTTGCTGGCTTTCTTGTGTCCTGCTTTACACTGCAGTGATGTCTCTTCAAAGTTCAAGCTCTTGTGTGGCCCTGAATGGAGGAGTGTTGTAATTTCCTCTCTGAAACCTATGAGTGTTAAATTCTATTTGTGTTCTAGGTCTCCAGTGGCTCACTTACTTGAGTTGCTACTGGCAGACCATCTAAGACAACCACTGATCTTCTTTGTATCAAAATTAGGAAACATTACTGTTAGGTTAGGGCCACATGATTGTGTTCTGTTGTAACTAGTTCTGACTACATTATAATGAGATATAAACAGATATGATAGAAGTAACTTATATGCCTCTTTGAACAACCTCTGTGAGTTTATCCACACTCTCTTTTCCCTCTCATTAGTCACTACAGATGGCAACTACATATTTTTTTCCTAGCTTTTATTAAACTGCTGAGATTTGAAGGTTTAAAAATATATCGCATGCCAATTACTTTGGTAGATATTATTGTCTTAACGTAGTTTTAGTTGTTAATAGATTTTGATTGTGATGTCAGTGAAGGTTTCACAAATTGGTTTTCCAGTCAACAGTTCATACACATTTTGTTGTGTGACATTGATTATGGTCCACACATGCAACATCAATCTTCCTACATCCTTCCTGTGTTTATTATTAGCATTCGTTTTTCTTTCCTATCCATTTCTGTCTTCTGAGTATCATCCCTAGGAAAATGCTGTCCTTTTGATGCCAGATGGTTGATTGCTCAAAGGCACGCAGTCCTGGCTGGTCTAATTGCTCACCCTATAATAAGCATGTCTGTTGTTTGGCTGAAGGTTGAATCAGGGAGGCGAGTTCAGTTTCAGGCATGGGGTGACTAAAGGTTTTAGTCCCGTGGGTTCCACTTGTCTCTGTCAGATCAGTAAACCTGGTCTTTGTATGATTTTGAGTTTTGCCCCACATTTTTCACTCACTCTATCCAGGACCTCCTATTAGGACCCCTTTCAGAGTGGTCAGTACAGGAACCATTTAGCTTTTCTGCGCTTAGAGTCATAGAGGCTGATATTTGGTAGCCTGTAAGTCCCTTTAACTAATTGTCTCCTTGTGTTTTTTTTTTGTTTTCTTCACTCTTCTTTGCTTCAGACAGGGAGAGACCTTAGATGGCTGCTCTCAAGCTTTTAAGACTCCGTTGCTACTCAATAAAGAAGGATATAGAACATTGACATTGTGGATTATATTATGTCAATTTACCTTGGTGTCCCCTTTCACTATGGGTCTAAGCCTCCAAGCCCAGGGATCTATTCCCTCAAGTTGTTGGGTTGTTACTAAGAAGTTAACATAACTTTGTCCCTGTTTTCTGTATATAAATATGGATAAATTTACAACTCATAAATTGAATGTAGAAATAACATGGTTGTGAGTATAATTCCTTTTGCCTAAGTTCTTACTTTCATTGGAAAGATCCATTCTAATTACAACTGTTGGTAGTTTACTTCAGTGCTAGAATCATTTTATTCTTGAGGCTACAAAACTAATTCTGAACCAAGGACACTTGGCAAGATCTTTTCCCTTTGTTGTTTATTTCAGAATAGAAAAGTCAGTTACGTGACTTATTAAAAAGTTCAAATGAGAAATGAGTTAAAGATTAGGTAGTAACATTGGGGTTGAGAGTAAAAGATGAATGAAAAGATAATAAATAGATTGAACATTAAAGACATGTTAAGTCCTGAGATGTGATATCTAAAGATGAGTGAAAGTCTCTGAATCACCTGAATTAGTGGATTCTCCTTCTATTAAGTGAAAAAGCAAATGCAATTGGGATATCAGGTTGTGCTGTAGGTATGTGAGTGAGTGAAGCTTCAGCATATTTAATATAATTCCTAGGGAATAATCTATTATAGATACCAGTAGACAGTTGGGGGAAAAGCTTGTTAAAAAATGTAAAAACAACAAAAATTAGAATCTTATTCTGAGCATTCCAGTAAATTTTTGTGTACTTAGCTGTACTATAAGTAGTTGGTTTGTATGAAATGTTTAACAAAGGACAAAGATAAAAGATTTCTTTTCCTTTTTTTTTTTAGTCTATGAAGTTGCTATTAAAATTTTCTTGGTCTGTTTGATGTATGTGTGTAACAATGTTGTCCAGCAAAAAACTGGAATTTTATTTTGTTGAATTGTTCTAACAACAACAAAAATATCTTAATTTGTCAATTTTCTTGAAAAACATAAAAAGTGAAAGGAAAAAAAAAAAAAGCCAGTATAAATTTCTCATTTGGCAGTAAACTGATTGTCCCAAGTAGTTACTTTCTCCTATTAACTGTATGTGCTTTATTTGGGACACCGGTCTTAACATTATCCAATGTCCTCTCATGCAGTTTAACCACTGGCCTAGATGCCTCATGATAACTTCCTCATCCCCTTATACATTTGATTTGCATGTTGTTGTTAGGTGCCATTGAGTTGATTCCGACTCATAGTTATCCTATGTACAACAAAATAATACATTGCTTGGTTCTGTGTCATCCTCATCATTATTGTTAGTTTTGAGACCACTGTGCCAATTCATCTCTCATATTTCGGACATATTATCAGGAGGGACCATTCCCTGGAGAAGGACATTATGCTAAATAAAGTGGAGGGTCAGTGAAAAAGAGGAAGACCCCCGATGAGAGCTGTATTCTTTCACCATACTTACTCAATCTGTATGCTGAGTAAATCAGAGCAGCTGAATTATATGAAGAAGAGTGTGGTATTAGGAATGAAGAAAGAAATAATTAATAACCTGCTATATGCAAATGATACAACTTTGATTGTTGAAAGTGAACAAGACTTAAAATACTTTTTGATGAAGATCAAAGACCACAGCCTTCAGTATGGATTATACTTCAATGTAAAGAAATAAAAAATTCTCACAACTGAATCAGTAAATAACATCATGATAAATAGAGAAAAGTTGAAGTTTACAACAACTTCATTTTGCTAGGATCCACAATTAACCCTCATCAAGCAGCAGTCTAGAAATCAAACAATGTCTTGCATAAGGCAAATCTGATGCACAGGATCTCTTTAAAGCGTTCAAGAGCAAAGATATCAGTTTGAGGACTAAGGTGCACTTGACCCAAGCCATGGTATTTTCAGTAACCTCATTTGTATGTGAAAGTTGGCAATTAGTAAGGAAAACTTTAGAAGAATTGATGCATTTGAGGTTATGGTGTTGGAGAAGAATATTGAAAGTACCATGGACTGCCAGAAGAACAAACAAATCTGTGTTAGAATAAATACAGCAAGAATGCTCCTTAGAAGCCAGATGGCTGTATTACATCACTCATACTTTGGGCATGTTATCAGAAGGTCCAGTTTCTGAAGAAGGACATCAAGCTTGGCAAAGCGGAGGACTGGCGAAAAAGAGGAAGCTCCCTTACCCCCATCCCCAATGAGAGGGATTGGCACAGTGGCAGCAGCAATGCGCTCAAGTGTAACAACAATTGTGAGGATGGCACAGGATCAGACACTGTTTTATTCTGTTGTCCACAGGATCGGTATGAGTTGGAAAGGACTGTATGGTACCTAGCAACAATAGTAACAGGGCAACAAAAATTATTTCTACATTCTAATTTAAAGTTTTTTCCTTGGTTTTAATCTACATCAGTTGGAATACAAATTTAATACTGCCCTTAAGGGAGAAATGCATTATTTTACTTGTCTGAAATATTGGACCTATACTTTGACTGTGATAATAACACAGTCCATTGCTATCTTACATTATTGTCATTGTTGTTGTTAAGTGCCTTCGAGTCAGTTCTGACTCATAACAACCCTGTGCAGGGTTTCCAACATGCAAATCAAATGTATAAAGAGACCAGGAAGTTAACGTAAGGAGTCTAGGCAAGTGGTTAAGTTGCATGAGAGTGCACTGGATAATGTTAGAAACTGTGTACCAACTAAAACACATACAGTTTATAGGAGAAACTAACTACTTGGGGAAATCAGATTACTGCCAAATGAGAAATTTAGACTGGTTGAGGAGTTTACACTGGGTTGTTGGTTGTTTTGTGGGGTTTTTTTTTTTTTTTTTTTTTCATTTTTTATGCTTTTCAAGAAAATTGAAAAATTAAGATTTTATTGATGGGTTTTAGCTGTTAACCTTGCAATTCAAACTGACCTTATAGTCTAGTGCATTGTTCTGTAGTGCCACACCAGGACTTCTACCTTCCATTTTAATGAAATAGTCTTTTCAGAAAGACTACTGAATTGATTGATAGATTTGTCTTGTATGCTGGAATGACAGTAATAGGCTCAGTAATATGAAAAATACCCAAGTTGAGGACCTGCTAAGTTTCCAACTAGTTGGCAACTCAAGTTGACTCAGGAAATTCTGATCTATGAAGAGTTTTAGAAAGTCCATTTAAATTTTATAATGTTCGTAAAATTGTTTAATTTTTCCCTTCAACTGTCTTGTAATTTACACATAAACCAACTTAAATTCATTAGCCTTTGCCAAGCAAAATCTGCTTCAAAAGCTTTGAACTGGAATAGCAATACAACTATAAAAGAATTCTGGTCCCCTTGTATGTCTGGCTTCCTTAGCAGATTCTGTTAAGCTTTTGCTATCAGTGAAGCTGAACTTGCGAAGTAAATGTGCAAGAAGATGGGGATCAGAGATAACATACATAATTTAACTTAAGAGTAGTATTCTAAACTGCTCATTTACACTCTCGTGGTGGTGGTGTGCTGTGGAGTTGGTTCTGACTCATAGCGACCCTGCATATCGTTTCCTAGGCTGTTAATCTTTACGGAAGCAGAAAGCCTCATCTTTCTCCCAGGGACCAGCTGTTAGTTTCCAATAGCTGACCTTGAGATTAGCAGCCGGACTCATAACCACTATGCTAAGAGAGCTCCTTCATTTATACTCTGGTGGTTATGTGTCGTGGAGTCGCTTCTAACTCATAGTAACCAGGTAAAGAGTTTCCAAGGCTGTAAATCTTTAAGGGAGCAAAAAGCCTCATCTTTCTCCCTTGGAACAGCTGGTAGTTTCAAACTGCTGACCTTGCGGTTCGCGGTCCGATTTAACCGCTATGCTTCTATTATTTTCTTATGTTGTTAAGTGCCAGTGTGTTGATTCTGATTCATAGGAACCCTGTATACGGTTTCAGAGGAACGACTGGTGGGTTTGAACTTTGTGGTTAAGAAGCCAGCACTTATCCTATAACACTACATAAGGACTCCAACTACAGACAAAAATAATATCATAAATGTCCTGGGAATAGAAAAAAGTATATATTATATTGAAAACTTCCAAATAACTTAAACTAGTATTAAATATATCATCTGAAAAAAAAATTATAGAGTTGGTTGTCTTCAGGGAAGTAGGTCTAATGACAATACATGATTTTTTTTTTTTTTTAACTTTTTGCCTGTTAGAGCAATGTTAACACAAAACTAATGAACTAAAAAATGAAATACCATTCTCTCTCTCTTTCTCTTTATCTAACTTGTTCTTGTGAATTGAGTGAAGGTTTACAGATAAGATTATCAGCTATACATTCAACAACTCATATGCTTTGTTTCGTCTCAATGATTTACAATCTCATCTATGCAGCAAGAGCTATCCTGCTTCCTCCCTGTGTTTCCTATTTGAATTCCACCCACAATCCCATCCTATTGCTCTCAAGTAGAAGGATTATTGGGTCATAAGGTATTTATGAATACTTTCTGAAGTGCCATACCATTTTCCAGAGTGGATGAACCATCCACCAGCAATATAGGAATGCCCCAGTTTTTCCACACCCTTGCCAAATTAGTTGTTGTCTGGTTTTTGAACTTTGCTATTAATGCTGGTAAGAGATGATATCTCAGTGTTGTTATTTGGTTCTTTCAAATAGCTAATGATCATAAGCATTTCTTCATATATTTGTTGGGTATCAGAATGTCTTCCTTGGTGAAGTGTTTGTTCATGTTCTGTGCCCAGAATCACAGCAACACATGGGCCACCACAGTAAAACAAGCTGACAGATGAGTGTTGGGTGTGTAGTATCATATGTTGTTGTTCTTAAGTGCTGTCAAGTAGGACCCTATAAGCTGAACTTGTGATTCAAATCCACCTCATTGTTATTATCCTACAGCAAATTGAGAAGAGTTTTACTTCTTGTTTGTGAATTTGGAGGCCTTTAATTCCTCCTTCTCATTTTATATCTCAGGCTAAGAACTGAGGCTTCATTGTCTGGTTCCTATTTTCAAAGGGAATGCTTTCAATTTCTCTCCTTTGAGAATAATGTTGGCTGTTGGATTTGTATGTTGTTGTTGTTGTTAAGTGCCATCGAGTCGGGTCCGACCCATAGCGACCCTGTACAGGGTTTCCGAGGGTGTAAATCTTTACGGGAGTAGAAGCCTCATCTTTCTCCCGCGGAGCGGCTGGTAGTTTCGAACCGCTGACCTTAAGGTTCACAGCCCGATTCGTAACCACTACGCTACCAGAGCTCCTTTTGGATTTGTATATATGCTCTTAATTATGGAGAGGCACGTCCCTTGTATTCCAACTAGATTGTTTTTTATCAAGAATGGATATTGGATTTTGTTAAATGCCTTTTCTGCATCAATAGATATGATTATGTGGCTCTTTTCCTTTTATAATTTATATGGTGGATTATGTTGATTGTTTTTCTGGTATGAATCTTACTTGGTCATGATTCTTTTTGGTTTTGTTTTTTATGTTGTTGAATTCTTTCATCCAGCATATTGTTGAGAATCTTTGCACTTACATTCATGAAAGAAAGATATTGGTCTACAATTTTCCTTTTTTAGTGATATCCTTGCCTGGTTTTGCCTTCTTCATAAACTCTATTTTGGAGTTTTCCCTCCTTTTCTATGTTTTGAAATAGTTTGAGTAAAATTGGTGTCAGTTCTTCTCAGAATGTAAAGTAAATTCACTAGCAGAGCCATTTGGACCTGAACTTTTTTGTTAGGAATTTTTAATGACCTGATCAATTTCTTCTTTCATTATAGGCCAGTTCACGTTTTCTGCTTCACTTGTGTTAGTTTAGGTAATTCTTGTTATTCTATATTTTCACATTTATTAGAGTATAGCTCTCAAAGTATTCTGTTCTTACACCTTTTATTTCCATTGGCTTTTTTGTGACATCACCCATATAATTTCTTATGTGTGTTCTTTTCTCCTTCCCCTGATTTTCTTTTGTTAGATTTGCCAATCATTTGTCAATTTTATGAACACTTTCAAAGAACCAACTTCTTGTCTTGTTGATTCTTCCTATTGTTTTTCTGTTTTCTTTTTCATTTATTTCTGCTCTATTCTTTATTATTTCCTTTCTTCTAGTGACTGTAGGCTTCCTCTGCAGGTATTTGTCTGATTCTTTTGGAGATTTTGTGTTAATGTATTGGTTTTGTTTGCTTCTTTCTGTCTCTTTTTGTCTCTCTTTCTCACACTGACACACAAATTAACCTTGTTAGGGTCCAAGTTGAGAACATATGTATGGGATTGCTGGATTAATTGATAAAACTTCTATTCTATTCTGAAAAGCATAAATATACAATCTATTTATCCAGTGCAGTAATTCTCAACATGGAGATCCTACCCCTGTGTATGAATTTCCTATTGCTGCTGTTACAAATAGCCACACAATTAGTTGCTTAAGACAATATATATACATTATGTTGCTTTTCTGCACGTCAGAAGTCCAAAATGGGTTATTAGAGGCTAAAATCAAGGTGTTGACTCTATTCCTTGTTGAGGGTTTTAGAAAAATCTATTCCCTTTCCTTTTCCAGCATCTAGAGGCTACCTAAGGAACCATGGTGGCACAGTGAATTGAGTGCTGGATTGCTAATCACAAGGTCATTGCTCAAACCTACTAGCCATTCTGTGGGAGAAAGGTTGTCTGCACATTTAAAGATTTACAGTCTCAGAAACCCCAAGGTGCAGTTCTACTGTGCCCTATAGGGCTGCTAGGAGTTGGAATCGACTTGGTGGCAGTGGGATTATAGGCTGGCTGACTGATTCCCTCATGCCTCTGTTCCTTCATATTCAATGCCAGCTATATAGTACTTACACATCTCTCACTCTGACCTTCCTCCCTCTTACTGTAGAAGACCCTTTAACTTTGTCCAATTCAGGATCAACACTTTTATTTTAGATGCACCTGATTGGTAGTGGGTTTTCAGGTGTCATCGAGATGATACTAATTTACAGCTACCCTATGCACAACAGACCAAAACATGGCCCTGTCCTGTGCCAACCTTACAAACATTGCAACCTTTCAACCAATTGCTGCTGCTACTGTGCCAGTCCATCTCTTTGGGGGCTCTTACTCTTTTTCTTCAACCCTTCACTTAACCACACATGATATCCATCTCCAGGGACTGGTCCCTCCTGATAATATGTCCAAAGTATGAGAGACAAAGACTGGCCATCCTGGTTTCCAAGGAGCACTCTGGTTGTACTTTTTCTAACACAGATCTGTTTACTCTTTTGGAAGTCCATGGTACTTTTAATATTCTCCTCCAACACCATAACTCAAATTCAGCAACTCTTCTCTGGTCTTCCTTCTTCATTGTCCAACTTTCACATGCATATGAGGTTATTGAAAATACCAAGGCTTAGGTCAGGCGCACCTTAGTCCTCAAACTGACACCTTTGGTCTTCAACACTTTAAAAAGGTCTTGTATAGCAGATTTGCCTAATGCAGTACATCGTCTGATCCCTTGACTGCTGCTTCCTTGAGTGTTGTTGGTTGATCCAAGCAAAATGAAGTATTTGACAACTTCAGTCTTTTTTCCATTTATACGGATGTTATTTATTGGTCCAGTGGTGAGGATTTTTGTTTTCCTCACATTCAGGTGCAACTCATACTGAAGACTGTGGGCTTTGATCTTCATTAGTAAGTATTTTAAGTCCCATTTGCTTTCAGCAAGCAAGATTTATTATCTGTGTATCACAGGTTGTTAATGAGTCTTCCTCCAATTCTGGTGCCACAATCTTTTTCATATAATTCAGTTTCTTGAATTATTTCCTCAGCATATAGATTGAGTAATTATATAACCCTGGCACACACTGTTCCTAACTTTAAACCTTTAGGTGTTTCGTAGTTCTGCCTTAACAACTGCTTCTTCATTTATATACAGGTTCCTCATGAGCACAATTAAGTGTTCTGGAATATTCATTATCCACAATGTTGTTCATACCTTGTCATGATCCACATAATCGAAAGTTTTTACATTGTCAGTAAAGCACAGGTAAACATCTTTCTGGTGTTCTCTGCAGGTGCCAAGATCCATCTAATATCAGAAATGATACCCCTCGTTCCATATCCTTCTTGGAATCCAAATAGAACCTCTGGAAGTTCTCTGTCAAAGAATGATAACAATTGTTTTTGTATTATCTTTAGCAAAATTTTA
This sequence comes from Chrysochloris asiatica, assembly GCF_000296735.1. Lineage (NCBI taxonomy): Eukaryota > Metazoa > Chordata > Mammalia > Afrosoricida > Chrysochloridae > Chrysochloris > Chrysochloris asiatica. The sequence continues at coordinate 601,520 of NW_006408528.1, read as the reverse complement.
CTTACATGTGATATTAATGATACTGTCTGATGATGCCTACATTCTGTTGGGTCACCTCTCTTTGGAATGGTCACAAATATGGATCTCTTACAATCAGCTGGCCAGGGAGCTGTCTTTCAAATTTCTTGGAATAAATGAATGAGTGCCTCCAGTGGTGCATCTGAGGGGCTCATATTCTGGCACTGTATCTGACAATATTCTGGTGCTTTTCATCATGTTTCAATATTTAATATTTTGATGTTGACAGTGTACCACTGCTATTTACAAGGTTTTCAGTGTCTATACATTCAGAAGTAGCCCATCTCTCCTTTGTCCTAGTCTGTTTTCATCTGGAAACTCTGCTGAAACCTATACACCATGGGTGAACTTGTTCATATTTAAAATAATCATGGCATAGCTTCCAGTACCACAGCAACACACAAGCCACCATAGTATGACAAACTGATAGATGAGTGGTGCATGCATTCATCTATCAGGAATTAGTAACCTTAATTCCACCTTCAACCTTACCTCATTGTTTTATGTAACATGCCATTCTCACAGGTTTCCAAGAATAGGAGATGGGCAGCTTTAGAGGAGGATGCAGTATTCTTTCTACATCACTCCCAAGCTTTCCTTGGAGCATCGAAGGCAACTGTGCACTATCCCCAACCCCACAATGCCTGCAGCCTCTGGTGTCTCGGGGATATCTACTGTTATCATCAGAACACTGGGCCAAATGGAAGCTGAAAAGTTGAAAATGTTGGAATAGGGCTTAGGGGAAAGTGAACATTGTGAAAAGAGTATCAGGATGGAGTTAACTTTTCTCAGGCAAAGTTATTTAGGGTAATGGAAATGTTTGTTATGGTATACTAACATCAGTTTGCTGTGATTTGTTAAGTGCTGTAGTGTCAGTTCTAACTCATAGTGACCCTGAATAGGATTTCCAAGTTGTAAATCTTTGTAGGATCAGAAAGTCTTATCTTTCTCTCATGGAACAGCTGTTGAATTTGAACTGCTGACCTTGTGGGGGAATAGTCCAACTCATAATCCACTATGCTACCAGGGAGATAGCTTATTTTCTTTCTTTGTATATGGTTTCTTCTGAAACACAAGTATTGCAACTTGGCAGGTATTTTGGTTTCTGTTTGTTATATATGTTGCTTTTTTTGTTCTTAAATGCCGTCGAGTCAGTTCCAACTCATAGCAGCCCTCTACAGGGTTTCTGAGGCTTTAAATCTTCATAGGAGCAAAAAGCCTCATCTTTCTCCCATGGAGCAGCTGTGGACTCAATATGCAGATATTGTGGTTCACAAACCAGTGCTTATCACATGGGGCCACCGCTGTATATGATATATATCGAGTCCTAGTTTGGTGCTACAGGATAATGTGCTAGACTGCAAGATCAGTTTGAACCATAAAGCTGGTGGTTAAAACTCACCAGTTGCTCCTCAGAAACCATATATGGGGTAGCTATGAGTCAGAACTAGATTGATGGCACTGAACAATATCAACACACACACACACACACACATATATACATCTTTCTAAATTTATATCATCTTCCTAACTCTCATCCTTATATCTTTTCTAATATGGTCCTCACAAGGCCGGAATATCTCACAGCCAGAGTCAAAATGGTCAGAGAATATAAAGTAGGACAGTATCACCATCACATTCTTATATTTCAAGTCAAATATGCTGTCTTAGACCAGCAAAGCCAGTGAAATACATGTATATGTATATATATATATATATATATA
>NW_006408528.1:552182-597693 GCF_000296735.1 Chrysochloris asiatica | reverse complement strand
ATTCAAGGTCATATTTTGGCTCTTGTGGACTTGTTTTCATTTTCTTCAGCTTCAGTTTGAATTTGCATATGAGTAATTGATGGTCTGTTCCACAGTATGCCCCTTGCCTTACTTTCACCGATGATATGGAACTTTTCCATCTTCTATTTCTTCAGATGTAGTCAATTTGATTTCTATGTAATCCATCTGGTGTATAGTCATCTCTTATGCTGTCTAAAGAAGGTATTTGAAATCAAGATATTGCTGATTTTGCAGAATTCTTTTATGCTATCTCAGGCATTATTTCTATCACCAAGGTCATATTTTCCAACTACTGATCCTTCCTCTTTGTTCCCAATCTTTGCATTCCAATCACAGTAATGATCAATACATCCTGATTGCATGTTTGATCAATTTCAGATTGAAGAAGTTAGTAGAATTCTTCTATTTCATCCTCACTGGCTTTAGTGGTTGGTGCATAAATTTGAATAATAGTGATATTAACTGGTCTTCCTTGTAGGCACATGAATATTATCCTATCACAGATAGCATTGTACTTCATGACTGATCTGGATATGTTCTTTGTGATGATGAATGCAACACCATTCTTCTTCAATTTGTCATTCCAGGCATAGTAAACCATGTGTTTGTCAAATTCAAAATGGCCAATAGCAGTCCATTTCAGCTCACTAATGTCAAGATATCAATGTTTATGCGTTCCATTTCATTTTTGACAACTTCCAATTTTGCCAGATTCATAGTTCGTGCATTCAATGTTCCAATTTTCAATGTATGTTTACAGATCTTTCTCTTCATTCATGGTCAACTCTACTTTGAGGAGGCAGCTCTTCCCCAGTCACATATTGAGTGCCTTCCAACCTAACAGGCTCATTTTCCGGCACTATATCTGACAGTGTTTCTCTGGTTTTCAGTTACTAAAGATTCAGAAGTAGTTTGTCAATCTTTCTGCCTAGTCTGTGTCTTTGTCTGGAGGCTCATCTGAAAGCCATCTTGATTGTATCTTCCATATGTATATATAGATATGTGAAACACACACACACACATGTATATATACATATATATGTATGTCTATATATATATATATGCTGGTCTAAGACAGCATCTTTGACTTAAAATATAAGAATGTGATGGTGATACTGTCCTACTTCATGTTCTCTGGCCATTTTGACTCTGGCTATGAGATCTTCTGGCCTTGTGAGGACCATATTAGAAAAGATAAAAAAAAAAAAAAAAAAAAAAAAGGACGCTAGTTAGGAAGATGATATACATTTCTAGACTACCTAGGAGGTTTTATTCAAAAGTACTAGAGGAAAAACTGAGTTATCTTTCTGTTCTCTCTCTCGCTATTGTTAGGTATTGTCAAGTTGGTTCTGAGTCAGTGACTCTATGCCCAATAGAATGAAACCCTGCCTGACTCTGCAGCATCCTCACAATTGCTATATTTGAACCCATTGTACTGCATCTGTGTCCTTCTAACTCACTAGATTCTCTTTTTTTTGCTGGTCCTCTCTCATTTTCTCTTTGTAAAAATATTATAGTACACATTTCTTATATATAAAGAAAGAATCAAAGAAGTTGTATCCAAAATATATAGGAAAAATATGAAAGTGGGCCAGATAATTCTTTCTAAATAATTATTTTTCTTTGTAATATTAAATTTGGTTTTCTTAATGAGATCTCACTAAATTGTATGAGCTTCAGAACCCACACTACTTGGACCTATCCTTTTTGATTACAACTGCAGATTAAGTTGGGAGTGCAGTGGCTCTGCAAGATGAGCAATGGGATGCAAATGACTCTGAGTCACAGTGACCCTGTGCCCAACAGAATGAAGCACTGCCTTATTCTCAACAAGCAGATTTCTGCCTTTCAGCTTCAGAATCTCTATATTGGGTCACTATGAGTTGGAACTGATTCAACGGTACTTAACAACAATGATATAATTGAAGCATGACATTATGAAAGTCTGAACCTTTATTTAGTAAGCAGGGAGTGGACTTTGCAAATATAAAGTTAATGGAACTAGTAGGAATGGCCATTTAGAAGTGGGAATGCTTCAGCCTTTTCCTTAGAGTCTGACATGAAAGAGTAATTCATTAATAAAAGTATACAGAAATAGGTTAATTCTGGGAAGAGAAGTGAATTATGTTTCAGAGATTTTGAATTTACAGTGCTTGTGGACATTCATGTTAAGCATATAAACTTTAAAAAATTAAGCTGTAGAAATAAAAACAAAATAAACATGAACTTTCTTCTTTCTATTTCTTACTACCTCTTCCTCCATGTAAAATTGTGACTCTGAAAGCCATTTACAGATCTAGGCCTTTTTAAAATTTCCCCAACCAAACCATCCTTTTCTCCTTTGAATATGTGTCTTGTTATATATATTTTTTTCTTTGTTTTCACCTCACTCCTCCATGCAGTAGTATATGGCCATTGGTTTACTTTAATTCTACCCAAAAGATGGAAAGACCTTGGAAAAAGAGGTTGGTTTTTGTTTGTTTGTTTTTAAATGCAGCAGCCCTAAGCAAAATATCTTACACCTCATCAGTGTTTAAAGAAATATTTAAATATGTTATACAAACTAAAATTAGCAATTGTTTTATTCAGAAAATTTAACTGAAGTCCATACAGAGCCCTTGGCTGACTTCCCACAAATTCATCAGGCAATTTGTTGGTTTTCATGAAATCTTTCAAATTGCTGTAATAATGTCCATAGTAGCCATTTAAGACCCCAAAATACCACAAAGCAGACTGATTCATGCACAAAATACCCATGCTCCTCCTTCATTGATGAAAGACAAGCTGGCTGGCATGGGTACCTCAGCAGATAAGTAGATAGACCATCAGATTACTCAAAGAGTTTATTTAATGGTGGTATTTAGCAAAAATTACAAAAAAAATGACACTTCACTGAGTAGTTAACATTTTTATTTCAAAAAGCAGAATATTGAATATAATACTTTCTGAGAAAATACTTGGAATACTATAATTAAATGAATCTCATATTTCTGAACACAATAAGGATGGTTTGAACAGTTCAAAGATGGGTTTGCTCAGACTTTAAAAATATACAATGTAATTTTACTGGGAGATTTAAGAGATGATCTCTGCCTTTCACAAAATCAAATCTCTTCTTTCGCAGGTTATTCTTTAAACTGCATTTGTTCCCTTTAAAAGTTTATATCCTCAGCATATAAGGGTTTACTCTTTTAATTTTGAAAATATGTTATTTTAATACATTCTTTGGGGGTTGTATGTGCCAAGAATAATCCAGTTTCTTGTTATAACAATAGATTAACAAAGTTTAATACAAAAAGGAATGGAGCCATTTAGAAATCTTCTCTCATTCATGTCGAATACCGTCTGTGATTCAAAAACAGATTCTTCTTTCAAAATTATAATAGCTTCCCATCCCCCTATAAAAGGAAAATAGAACAAAATGTGGAAACATATATATGATTCATTAGTCTTGACTGGATTAAAATTTTGCCTGTGGTAGACTGTTTGTATGAAATATCTGAACTCCTTCCTTTATCCAGTTTGTGAGCACATGATTGGCTTCAAATAAAAATGTTTTAAAACATTATTGTTTTCCCACTTCCTACAAGATACTTCCATCCACTACAGTACATGGTTCAAAAAGCATGAAATACACATAGTATACACATATACATGGAAGTCCTTTAAAATTTCTGATTCTGCACAAGTAGTTTCATTTCCAATTTTTAGAAGTGTGGATGTCCAGGTGTATTCTGGAATCTCTCTCTTTGTCATGTTTAAAATATATTTTCTATGACACTATTTAAAAGAATAAATACCTTTTTGACCTGACCCCCATAAACCAGTGCTAATTTTAATATAAGAGTTTCACCTACTTAAAACTTTAATGCTATGTCTATTATATTTAAGAGGTGGACTCAACAACTCAAGTAGACACTCACTCACATAGAAGAAAAATTTCTACCATGTAAATGGAAACATTCATCGTTCAACATTTTGATATACTATAGAACTGTCCATTTAGAATTTCCTTAAAAAACAAACAAACAAAAATATATATTTTTTTAACCTGGGAGCTATCATAAAAATGGGAGAGCATATCTTTTCTGACATCAAAACCATCAAAGTAGATTTTTTAAAATCTACTTTCCAAACCCCAGAAGTAGTATACTTTGAGCGCAAGCATATCAGTAGTTGAGAAAATGAGCTTGGGAAAGTAATATTTGATTCGTATTTGAATATTCACTAGTGATGCTAATGAATCCAGCTGAGGGAATATCTGATCAACTACTACTATCAGCACTGACTGTAGGCATATGGGTGAAGCTGTACCCCATTATTTCCATTATTGAAGTTTTACAGGCAGGTTATTTAGTTTGTCTCATCTTTCTATTTAACAGTTTTTCTACTGCACAGATTGTTCAGAATGACTCGTGAATGGTTGCTGTCTTCAAACTATATACTCTAAAAAGTAGCCAAGAAATAATTGTATGTTGTACCAAACATAAAATAATTTGTTACTGTATAACATAAAATTTGTCTGCCCATTGTAGGAAATGTTATCAATTCATGTGAAAATATTTATTACCTATAACTATAGATATACAGAATCAGTGTGTGTGTTATGTAACATTATGTCAGTATTGCATTTGTTACTACTTTGAGATTTCTTTTGATCTAGATTACTGATCTTCTACCTAACAGTTTTTTTTCTCCATTATTCAATACCTGGGCAAGTGATTGCTGTGCTAAATTTGCAATTGTCATTATCGTTTTCTTGGGAATGATTAATTTTGTCTTAACTGAATTATAATGATTTTTATTTTTAAAGCAATTAAACTTGTTGTTGATTGATATTTACCATCCAATGTTTCTGGAACACTAAAAGAATACACTTTATACATAATCTTCCACTACAGTACATTGCTTGAGAGTAGCTATTTGATATAAATGCATTCAACTGATTTTTCAAACCAAAGAATTAAAATTATAGCAATTTCACTTGAAATCCATAAATCCATGCACAGAATTGTGTACAACAGAATCACTAAATGCTATTTGTTATTCAAAGATGAATGAATCAATAGAATAATAGAACTGATAAATCATTAGCACTTTAATGCAGAGTGGAGAGGGAAAACTAATAAATCATGCATTTCAAGCATTTGTTTTCCTTACGGCATGTTTGAAAACATAAAACATGCAATAATGAGATGCAGGGCAATATGAAAGAACAATAATACTAAGGCTGCTTGGAATAGTATTTCATTTTATATCACAGACTTAATGAAACATTAAGAAAAGTACCATTACATGATTTCTTTAAACGGAGAATCCAGTCATGCCATGAACACTTTATATACAATGATCCTGTCCATCATTCCTAAATAAACATTTGAAATGTGACAGAGATGGGGGTGAGGGAGGATGGGGGAGGGCTAATTGCATGCATGATTTATTTTAATTGTCTCAATATTATTACAGGTACCAATTTAATACTCAAAGGAATGGATACAATCATTACTTCCCTCACATGTGTTTAACTGATCCATTAAAAATTTCAGACGCCTATATTTATAAATGACCAAAACAATAAGAAATCAGCTGTTGAGTTGTAATTGTTTTGTATGGCCTATTATCTGTGAATGGTGAGCATTTGTATTATAATTAATGGATAATTAACCCTCTTCTAGAATTTTAGTTATCACTAAATGAATCATAAAAACCATAAATTTTCTCCACAATACTTAATTAATTATGCATTAACACATTACTCTCAAGCATCTTTTGTCGAATCTTTGGTGGGAAACACAGTTTATTAGGCACATAGTTTGAAACATCTATTTGGTTACTGGTGTGATTATAAATGTTCTTCTAGAGTCACATGCAGAAATGACTAAGGCTTGTCAATATAGCACACTTTACTGCCAAGTATGTGTTCACTTATTTCTGGAACTGAAAATTAAACTAAACAACAACAACAACAAAATACTTACTTTTCAGCACAATAAAACTTTATGCGTGATATTTTAAATTCCACTCAAAAGCAGTAAGATGTTGAAGAAAAACTATTTAGATATAACACGTTTTCATAGGAAAGTACTTAATAGAAACTCTGAATTATAAATCTCTCCTCAAGGAGTCCTGGTGGGGCAGGACTGCAAGGTTAGCTTCAACTCAATGTCAGTGGTTCAAACTCACCAGCTGCTCCTTGGAATCCCTATACTGGGTTTTACTGGACGGCACTTAACAACTTAACTGGACGGCACTTAACGACAACAACAGCAACCTCAAGTTATAGGTCACAATAGATCACTAATCTGTTACTTGATTCTAAAAGAGAAAAGTATAGCATTCTCAAATTACAATCATTGTAGCATTACTGATAGTGCTTAGTAATAACTGGAATTACATTGAGAGAATCACATTCTCCATGGTATTTCCTTCTATAAAAACAACAACAAAAATATTTTGCAGGCTTTCCCCACACATTGGCAAATGGAAAACAGGAAAGTATGGGTGGAAGACATAAAATCTATGGGAATGCATGCAACAAAAATAAGCAGTATCACTTAATGAAAACATCTGCTTTCTTCATGCAAAGATACCGATAAAAACAGACAATAAATCTTCTAATAGCTGAACTTCACACTAGCTCAGTAACAAAAACTGTTAAACTAATTCCATGATTTTACATGTGCAGGAGACTTGAAATTGTTCAAAGATTTCCAGCATAAGTGTTCCATGGCCCAATTATGCTAATTAAATTTCTAAGAATGAAATGATACAGAATTATTCCTTGCTTCGGTTTCTTGTTCTTTTGACAAGGGAGCAGAATAACCCGGTTTTTGGAGGAGGACCCATCAGCATTGGGGCTTGGTTCTTGTGAATAATTTTTATCTAGAGCGAAAAAAGAGAGAGAAAATAAGCCCCAGAAACAATGCTAATTTAGGAGCATCTAATAAAGTTAGTAATATTTCATGAGTTGCTGAAACATGATGAGTGTAAAGTACAGTACTAGAATTTCTATCATATGAAAAGCTAGTTTTAGAAGAGATAAAGATATGCATTTAAACCATACCCCAAATCTCAGTATATTAACAGATAATTAAAATTATCCAAAGTCACATTTTAGATAGCACAGTTATCTCTAATTTCATCCATGTTCCCATATTAGGCTATATGAATAGCTAGTATAGTTTCTTGACTATTAGTTTTATATCAAATATTTAAGGCAAGAAAGGATGTATCATTACAGTATTCATAATCCCAGTTACAGCCCAATTTCAAGATGTACTTGGTATCAAGGCAAGACTTCTGTATCTTGTTAATCAGGCTGTTTCTCTATTTCAACATGAACTGCAAGGCTTAATTTCAAAACAATCATTGGGAATGAAAAGTCAAAAGTTAAAGTGAATTAAAGGTCAAAAATGATGAACTAGTTTTCTAATTTAATAATTAATCGGTAATAGAATAGAATCAAATATTGAAAAGGCTGCTTAAAACACTTTCAGAGACTCTTCTAAAGCTTCTCGTTTTGATTTCTTTGATATAAAACTACGAATCACCTTAAATGAGACAACCTTAAAGTAGATTATGTCTGCAATTTTCTCTAATTCAAGTCTAAATTAGAGAAGACATTTTATGAATATATGCTATGCTCAAAGCTAATTGAAAGCAATTATCAAAGTGGCATTTTGTCTGTGACTTTAAGATACATTGTAAGATAATAAATGATTCTCATTATGTAATAAAAAGGTCACATCTTGCCTTTGGGCTAGTGACGCTAAGAGTTTTTCAAAAGCAATCTGAGACATTTTCTTTAGTGAACTGCGACTAATACAAGAGCCATCGCTTATTAAATATCAGTTGTCACCTGCACGGTACCAGCATCAGAGATGAGTATTTCTTTCAGAAGAAACACCACCTCATTAAAAACTGCAAAAAATATATCTCTTAAAGTGCATACCTGACATTTTCAAGTTAAAGTGAATATCCTTCACTTGTCACTCATTAATAGCAATGAAGAAAAAAAAAGAAAAAAAAAGCATGTCACGTGGACAGTATCATTAAAATCAGCACTAGGCCTTTTGGGGAGTGGAAATTTACTTCACAGTCTAGAAAGACAGAAGTATGTGAAAAATCTTGAAAGGATGAACAAACTTTATTTAACTCTCTTGGAATCAGGTTATTCTGAAAGAACTCAATGCTCTTCTTTGGACTATAAAAATAAATTGCACCTGTAAAAGGCCAACAGGCCAAACTAGTTCCAAACTCTCTGGGTCTCTGAATATATATATATATATATATATATATATATATATATATATACACATACATACATACACACACTTGTTATGAATTGGAACATTGAAAGCCAGAGAGCAAGATGCCTGAATGCACCTATCTATGCACATTGAAAATGGTGTTTACCAAATTTTATTCTTAATAATTTGGCTTTAGATTATATTCTGCCTTAATTTTTCAGAATTCTAGATTTGGGCAGTATCTAATACAGCATCATTCACTTATTTATTCACTTGACAAAATGTATTGAGCACCTATTATTTTTCAGAAAAATTTGTTGCTAAGACTTCCAAAGAAATATATCCTCTCACTTACTTAGACAAGGTTAGCATCAACTATGGATAAATACACAATGCACAATCTCTACATGCAAGAATTTAGATAGCCTAGTAGAAAAGAGAACTTTAACAAGAGCATTTAGTGTTACAGATGCAAAAATAGAAGGTTAGGGAGAAAGACACTAGTTTTTTGTTTGGTCTTAAAGCCAAAAAGGACTAATTTTCAGGGAATTGTTATTTTTAAGTAAGTATCTAAGGAGCTCTGGTAGTGTAGTGGTTACGAATCGAAGCCGACTCGATGGCACTTAATAACATCTATAGAAGCAGTTTTCACATATTACTTATATGATAAATATAGAGTGAAATACAACGTAAGCAGTGACACTGAGGAGATAACAGATTCCTTATTCAGAGCTACTGGACTAAGTTATTTGGAGCGTGTCTCAGTTGTCTAATGCTGCTGTAACAGAAATACCACAGTGAGGGGATAATTTTAAAAAATAGAAATGTCTTCTATCACAGTTTAGGCGGCTAGAAGTCCGAATTCAGAATGCCTGCTCTAGGGGAAATCTTTCTCTTTGTTGGCTCCAAGGAAGGGTCCTTTTAGCATCTGTAGGCCCATCATTCCTAATAGATCGATTCCTTAAGACTTATCTTGAAACATATGTGCCTTGATATCCATCTTCTCATGGTTGTTAGAGCCTCACGGTGCGGGAACCCCAGTTCCAAAAGAAGCACTCCACTCTTAGCTCTTCTATATTGGTGATAGTAGATTCCTCTGAGCTCAGCTCAGTCCTCTCTCCTTTTGTATCTCAAAGATATAGTCTAATCCTATAGATTGCATGTGACCTCATTAATATCATAGAAGGAAGAATTTATTTGCAACACAGGATAATTACATCAGATCAGAACTTATCACATAAAATCACATCATGGGAGTGAATGCATCATATTAAGTCTCATCTTAACAGCCAAACCAATGAAAACCCAGGCACAGTTAAGTTGACACAAAACCTTACTTATCACAGGTGTTAAATTCGGAGGGTGACATTTTGGGAAACAAGGTAATTGTTGCAAAATTATTGTTCCTATCATTTCAAAGAAATATATCCTGTCAGTGACTTACACTAGGTGCACATCAATGTCTGACAAAGCATGACACCACCTAATTATTGTGTATGAGATTGTTTATATTTTTTAGGTAACTAAATTATGTTTGATCATTTTGTTGATGATAAAGGCTGTTGAGTTGGTTCCAATTTATGGTGATTCTATGAGTGTAGGTTTCAATGGAATGGCTGGTGGGTTTGAATTGCCAACCTTTTGGTTAGCAGTTCAGTGCTTATCCTATAACACCACACCAAGATTCCTATTTGATCATAACCACTCATATATTAGAAATTCTATGTTTGAAGAAATTGCATGTGGTTATTCCTTTAAACACTAAAGACCGAAGGCCAGACAACTTGTGGGATGACATCAAGAACATCATACATGAAGAAAGCAAAAAGTCATTGAGAAGACAAGAAAGAAGGAAAAGGTCAAAATACATGTCAGAAGAGACTCTGAAACTTGCTCGCCAGTGAAGAGATGTTAAAGGAAATGGGAGAAATTATGAGGTATAAGAACTGAACACAAAATTTCAAAGATCAGCTCAAGAAGATAAAGCCAAATATTACAACAAATGGGAAAAGATCTGGAATCAGAAAACCAAAAAGGAAGAACACACTCAGCATTTCTCAAGCTGGGGGAACAAAAGTAAAAATTCAAGCCTTAACTTTCATTATTGAAAGATTCACTGGGCAAATTATTGAATGATGCAGAAAGCATCAAGAGAAGGTAGAAGGAATACACAGTCATTATATCAAAAGGAAATGGTTAATGTTCAACCATTTCAAGAGATAGCATATGATCAAGAGCCAGTGATACTGAAGGAGGAAGTCCAAGGTGATTGAAGGAATTGGCAAAGAACAAGGCACCAGGAATTGATGGAATAAAAATTGAAATCTTTCAAGAAAGTGAGGTGGCACAGGAGGCACTCACTCATCTCTACCAAGAAATTTGGAAGACAACTACCTGGCTGACTGATTGGAAGAGAACCATATTTGTGCCCATTACAAAGAGAGGTGACCCAACAGAATACAGAAATCATCAGACAATCTCTTTGATATCCCATGCGAGTAAAGTTTTACTAAAGGTAATATAGAAATGGCTGCAAGCATACATTGACAGAGAACTTCCAGAGGTTCAAGCCAGATTCAGAAGAGGCTGTGGAATGAGGGATAGTATTGCTGATGCCAGATGGATCTTGGCTGAAAGCAGAGACTATCAGAAAGATGTTTACCTGTGCTTTATTGACTACAAAAAGGCTTTTCGATTGTGTGGATCATGACAAGCTATGGACAATGTTGTGAAGTATGAGTATTCTGGAACACTTAACTGTGCTTATGAGGAGTCTGTATCTGGACCAAGAGGCAGTTGTTCGAACAGAACATGGGAACACTGAATGGTTTAAAATTAAGAAAGGTGTGCGACAAGGTTGTATTCTTTCACCATACTTATTCAACCTGTATGCTGAGCAAATAACTTGAGAAGCTGGGTTCTGTGAAGAAAAACATGACATCAGGATTGGAGGAAGACTCATTAACAATCTGCGATATACAGATGATACAACCTTGCTTGCTGAAAGTGAAGAGGACTTAAAATATTTACTGATGAAGATCAAAGAGCACAGCCTTCAGTATGGATTACATCTCAATATAAAGAAGACAAAAATCTTCACAACTGGACCAATAAACAACATTCTTATCAACAGAGAAAAGACTAAAGTTGTCAAGGACTTCATTCTTCTTGGCTCAACTATCAACACTCATGGAAGCAGCAGTCAAGAAATCGAACGACGTATTTCATTAGGCAAATCTGCTCTGCAAAACACTTTTAAAGTGTTGAAGAGCAAAGATGTCAGCTTGAGGACTAAAGTGCACCAGACCCAAGCCATGGTATTTTCAAAAACCTCATATGCATGCGAAAGCTAGACTGTGAATAAGGAAGACCATAGAAGAATTGATGCGTTTAAGTTACGGTGTTGGAGGAGAGTATTGAAAGTACCATGGGCTGCCAAAAGAGCCAATAGATCCATTTTGGAAGAAGTGCATACAGAGTGCTCCTTGGAGGCCAAGATGGCCAAACTTTGTCTCTCATACTTTGGATATATTGTCAGGAGGCATCAGTCACTGGAGAAGGATATCATGTTTGGTAAGGTGGAGGGTCAGAGAAAAGAGGAAGACCCCTAACGAGATGGATTGGCCAAGTGGAAGCATCAGTGGACTCAAGCGTGGCAACAGTAGTGAGCTTGGCCCAGTATCAGGCAGTATTTCGTTCTGCTGTGCATAAAGTTGCTGTGAGTTGGTGCTGACTCAATGGCACCTAACAACAACACAAAAACAATTCCTTTAAAAAATAGCACAGTGTCATATTCAGTGCTCTTGTCATAATGGTGCCCTTCATATATATTGATAATTAAAATGGAGCTCTAATTTTCAATTGTGGCTATGTCAGATAAGCACTGGACCACAAGGTCGCTTTGAACTGCAAGGTTGGTGATTCAAACTCACACGCCACTGCTCAGAAAACCTATAAAGAGTTACCATGAGTCAGAGAGACTGGATAGCATTTAACAACAACAATTTTCAATACATAGGCAGATTGAGTGCTAGTACTATTTTTTTAATTATCTATAATCTATTTTCTTAGTTGTTGTGATGGTTAAGATTTTTGCTAACATCACTGGTCCAGGATTCTCAGTGGTTTAGCAGTTGAGATGTAGTTGTCACTTCCATGATGAGATGGAAAATGATGCAATTACCCCCATGATATGACCTGACGTGATTAGTTGTGATCTGATGTAATTATCCTTTATATTGTAATCCCTTACTTCTAAGATGTTAATGATGTTGGATGCAATTTAGTTAATTTCAGTTCATCTCTTTTGAGATATAAAAGGAGATATAAGTGAGCAGAGAAAGAAGATCAAGGATTGTAGTGTATCCTTTGGACCTGGGGTCCCTACACTATGAAGCTCCTAGATTAATGATTGATTTCAAAACCCATGGAGATCTCCAAATGCTGCTTGGACTATAGATGCTGGAAATAGACAAGGACCTTTCCTACAGCTGGTACATTGAATTCAGACTTCAAGCCTCCTTAACTGAGAAAAGAGTTCTGGTGTGCAGCTGCTGTATAAGATGTATTGATAATTACTGATGATTAGAATGTTAAGGTTGGAAACAAAGAGGAAGGCTCTGTAGTTGGAAAAAAAATGACGTTGATGAAAGAAATTATGCTGGAGATCACAAGATATAATTTTGCAAGCAAACAACTTAATCATTGCAGATAACTATACATATGGACCTCAGCAGATGGAATACACAGAAATCAAATTGACTACATTTATGGGGAAAGACTATGGAAAAGCTTTGTATCATCAACCAAACAAACCCGGGAAAAGAGGGAACAAATCTTTACAGTGAGAATCATCCCTACCCCCTCAATACACAGAGTAGACAGGGATGGGCAACTTGGACATAGTCTACTCAAAATGGGGGAGGGGAGGCTACAAAGGCAAGAAGTGACTGGATTACAAGCTTTCAAGAGGGAGCCTAGATCAAGGTATGAAGGAAGGCAAAATCTCCACTAAGTAGTATCCATACTGTCTGGGCAGGACTGATGAAAGGAGATGTGGATAGCACTCATGTGGTACAATAGTGAATAATTGTTATCAGAACTGACTGTGGTGGTTGGAAATTTAAAGGTAGATGTTTTGTAGCAAATGGAGGGGAGTGGTTGACTTTGCAGTCCAGGAGTGGAGGGTTCTGGGACCATCAAGGGAGAAGAGCAGAGTGTAGGACCCTACCCAGAGAAACAGTGATGCCTGAGATGGAGGCAGAGATGATGATGTGGAGAGATGGAGCGGCTGGGTACTCTAGACCCCGAGAGGGAGAGGGGCTGTATGCTGATGACCAGGGGAAAGTCTTGTAGGGTGTACCATTTGGTTGATTGATGATGCATGGAGGGGATTGTAATCAAGGCAATGTAACGATATACGATAGGATGAATGTAAAGCTAATGTTCTCCCATGTAAACAATCACTTAATTCACAATAAAACATTAAACATAAACAAACAAAAAAAAAAAACGGGGAAGGCTATGGAATAGATGATTAATCATGCTTATGCAAGATCAGATTGAAGCTGAAAAAAAAAAAAAAATTAAGTCCATAAGAGCCAAAATTTGACCTTGAACATATCCCACCCAAATTTAGAGATCATATCAAGAACAAATTTGATGGCATTAGACATTAATGATTGTTGTTGTTGTTGTTAAGTACCATGGAGTCGGTTCCGACTCATAGTGACCCTACACAGGGTTTCCAAGGCTGTAAATCTTTACAGGAGCAGACCGCCTTGACCTTGAGGTTAGCAGCCCAATTCGTAACCACTATGCTACCAGAGCTCCTTAAAGACCAGAAAAGTTGTGAGATGACATCAAGACCATTATACAGATAAGAAAGAAGGAAAAGACCAAAATGGATGTCAAAAGAGACTCTGAAACTTGCTCTCCAAGCAAATAGAATAAATGAGGAAGTCAAAGAGCTGAAAGAAAACTTCAAAGGCAGTTTGAGAAAACAAAGTCAATTATTGTAATGAAGTGTACAAAAACCTGAAGTTAGAAAACCAAAAGGGTAGAACATGCTCAGCATTTCTCAAGCCAAAAAAATTGAAGAAAAAATTCAAACTTCAACTGACACTATTGAAGGTTTCTAAGGATAAAATACTGAATGATTAAGAAAGCATCAAAAGATGAAAGAAATACATACAGTCACTGTATCAAGAAGAAATAGATGGCATTCAAACATTCAAAGAAAGAGCATATGATCAAGAGCCAATGTTACAGAAGAAAGAAGCCCAAGATTCATTGAAGACATTGGCAAGGAACAAGGCCCTAGGAATTGATGGAATACAAATTGAAAATTTTCAATGAACTGGAGACATTCATCTATTTGAAGATACTTGGAAGACAGCTGCCTGGACAATTAATTGGAAAAGATTCATATTTGTGCCCATTCTAAAGAAAGGTAATCCAATGGAATGTGGAAATTCTCAGACAACATGCAAGTAAAACTTTTCTGAAGAAAATTACAAAATGACTGCAGCAGTGCCTTGATGAGGAATTGCCAGCAGTTCAAGCCAGATTCAGACAAGGAAGTGCTGGTATCAGATGGATGTTGGCTGAAAGCAGAGAATAGCAGAAAGATGCTTAACTTTGTTTATTGGTTATGCATAGGCTTTTGACTGTGTGGATCATGATAAACTACAGACAACAATGTGGAGAATGAATATTCTGGAAGACTCAATTGTGCTCATGACGAACCTGTACACAGACCAAGAGGGAATTGTTTGCACAGAACCAGAAGACACTGAGTGGTTTAAAGTCATGAAAGGTGTATTCCAGGGTTGCATTCTTTCACCATACTTATTCAAACTGTATGCTTAGCAAATAATCCAAAAAGCTGCATTATATGCATTGTACTTAGAACTTGGCATCAGGATTGGAGGAAGACTCATTAACAGCCTGAGATATGTAGGTGATACAACCTTGCTTGCTGAAAGTGAAGAGGAATTAAAATACTTACTGGTGAAGATCAAAGACCATAGCCTTTAGTATGAGTTGCACCTCAATGTAATGAAATAATAAATCCTCACCACTGTATCAATAAATAACATTGTGATAAATGGAGAAAAGACTGAAGTTGTCAAAGGCTTCATTTTGCTTGGATCCACTACCAAAACTCATAGAAGTATCAGTCAAGATGTCAAACGACATATATTGCATTGGCAGACATGCTCCAAAAGATCCCTTTAAAATTTTCAAGAGTACAGATGTCAGTTCAAGGACTAAGGTGTGCCTGACCCAAGCCATGGTATTTGTAATAGCCTCATATGCATGTGAAAGTTGGACAATGAATAAGAAAGACCGTAGAAGAATTGACGCTTATCTGCTATGGTGGTGTTGGAGAAGAATATTAAAAGTACCAGGACTGCCAGAAGAACAAACAAATCTGTATTGGAAGAAGTACAACCAGAATGTTCCATAGAAACCAGGATGTCAAGACTTCATCTCATACACTTCAGACATATTATTAGAAGGGACCAGTCCTCGGTGAAGGACATCATACTTGGAAAATGGAGAGCCATAGAAAAAAAGGAAGATTCTCAGTGAGATGGATTGGCACAGTGGCAGCAGCAATGATTGAGACTGGATCAGGACTGGACAAGTTTTTGTTATGTTGTGCTCAGGGTCACTATGAGTTGGAACTGACTCGATGGCACCTAACAGCAATAACAACATGGACAAAGTTTATAATCCTTTCTATAACCAACTTCTCTAGCAAAAAAATTAACAATCATCGTTAATTTGTCTGTTGTTTATATAAATGATAAATGGCTATATTTTTCACTTAGGGCAGGAAACTAGTATTCATGAAATATCTATTAAGAAATATCCTGACTTTTTTATACTCAATGGATTAGTACATGCCTTTGCATATTTGGCCATAATCACAATTATCTTCATTATGGATGAGAAGAACTGTATACCAGGTGAATTATTGCTGTTGTAGTCAAAGAAATCCAGGTGTAGGCTTCAGAAAACTGTAGAGACTGAGGTGTACCCTCACAGTCAGATTGTTCCTACAGAGAAACCCTGAGGAGGGGGTTTACTGCAAGGCCCATGATAATGATTCCTATTCCTGCTCTGCATGCATTCAATCCTTTTCCAGAATTACTTCTCAGTTCCTCCTTGATAGATTTTGTAACTTCATTTTGATTCTTCATTTTCTAAGAGAATCTGAGATTATAACTGAAATGGCAATGTGACCCCTGGAAGCTGGAGGATTGCATGAAGATAGAAAAGCATGACTGAAGTTAGAAATGAATACAGTGACCCTATGTAGAGCAGAGAAGTCCTGGTCTGGCACTGTGAGATAAAGCGCTGGACTGCAAGGTTGGTTTGATACACAAGGTTGGTGGTTCAAACTCATCAGCTGTCCCTTGGAAACCCTATACAGGATTGCTGTGAGTGTGAACTGACTCGGTGGCACTTAGCAACACCACCAACAATATGTACAACAGAACAAAACACTGCTCTATCTTCACAACTGTTATATCTGAGAATGTTCTGTTGCTGTTCACAAAGTTTTCATCTTCTGGAACTATATCTGAAAATGATCTGCTGCTATTCATAAGGTTTTCAGTGGCTAACCATTCAGCCATAGTCTGCCTCTCCTTCATCCTAGTCTGTCTCAGTATGGTAGCTTCACTGAAACCCGTCCACCATGGATGACACAGTTGGTATTTAAAATAACATAGGATAGCTTCCAGAATCACAGCAACACACTAGCTACCATAGTACAACAAAGTGATAGACTGATCAATTCTATTTAAAAAAAGAGTCCAGTGACATCGATCAAAAGTTAAATTTTAAAAATGCAAGATAAATAATGCCACCAAAAGAATGTTTCCTCATTTCTACTTAACGTTTACTCTTTTAGGAACAACAGTGACAGAGGAGAGTCACTCAAATGTCCTTGTATTTTTTCTTCCTATTATAGTTTAAGACTGAACACATCTAGGAACAAACATGAAAACATTTTTCAATTTTATAAATATTCAATGTGAAATAAAGACAAACCCATGAAATCAGTAAGTAGATCAAGGATTTGAACACACAGTTTTCTTAGTTCTACTATGCTGTCAAGGCTGCCAAAGTGTGATGGTTCTCCCTAGCAATTTAATTTAGAAACATTAAATTAATAGGAAAAAATCACAAAATAAGTTCCATTAACTTTATTATAACTGCACGTATAGCACTATGATAAGTGCTTTTTGCATATAATTCAGGTGTTATCTGTTTGATCCACATCTTTGTCCTACTACCAACAAAAGCTTATAACCATAAAAGTATTATTATTGAAGCCTATTGAATAAAATAATGATTTCAAAGTGAGTTTCTTTCTCACAGTATGTAGATATTTGTGTTCTATCTAAAGACGTAAGTCAGAGGCAATAGTGGTGGGTTTTCCCTGACTCATTCACTAGACAGCATTTGACCCAGCTCACTGGTGTTTTCTTTCCTAGTGCCCCGTCCCTAAGCATCACAAGTTCTCATTACCTTTTATTGTAAGGAACACAAGTGGCAAAGTTAAATACATGACTGCTAAGCAAAATTTAGTGGTTTTGGACCCACAAGTGATTCTGTTGGAAAAAAACAAACCCAAATAACCTAGAGGTCAGCTTCCATAAAGATTATTGTTGTAGTTAAGTGCTGCCAAGTCAGTTTTGACTCATAACAACCCTGTACAGAGTTTCCAAGGAGCGGCTGGTGAATTTGAACTGCCAGTCTTGTGGTTCACAGTCAAGTGCTGATCCTACAGTGCCCCACCTTAGGAAATGCTAGGAAGCAGTTCTGCTTTGTTACAAATTATGAGTTGAAAATTGACTCCACAGCACACATCAGCAACAACCCTTGATTATGAAGAGCAACACTTGTTGTACTGAACATTTGGCTCAATACCTAGTCCCCAGAGGCCACATCTACTCCCCTGAAGGTTTACCAACTAATTCTGGTAAACCAAAAACAAGGGTGGGTTTATTCTCATCAAGGACTTTTCCTACCTTCTATTGAAAGGATTTTGGTTTATTATCTAATTAAACCTCCCCAAACCATGCCTAATAGTTGTCAACATCTTAATTTTACAATTGAGAGAAAAACAAGCTTAGAAAAGTTCTGTAATTGACATCAAACTAAATTGACTGCTATGGAGCCCATTCCAACTCCTAGTGACCACACAGATTTGGGTAGAATTGTCCCATATGGTTTTCCAAGGCTGCAATCTTTACAGAAACAGACTGTAATCTTTCTTACATAGTGCTTAACCACTGTACCAACAGTGTGCCTTCATACAGGGTTGCTGATTTTTAAATCTCTCAAGCCCTCTTCAGCAATTCTCAGCTCTGCACCTTTTTAATGGTTACTGTTCTGAAAAGCCTTCCCTTTGTTTTCTGCCAATCAAACTTTTATCCCTGTCCTGCCCAGCTCAAATTACACAGGATCATAACTTTCAAAGCTTGAGGATAAAAAAGTTTCTAAATGTTCTCAAACATTTAGAGGAAACAACAACAGATCACTAACAGAGAAATAAAAAATCAGGGTTGTCTTAGATTCTCAAAACCATCAGTGCTAGTAGACAGTGGAGATACTCTTCCAATGCCTGCAGAAATTAGTTTGAACTTAACATTTCATAAACAGTTAAATACTCTTAAATGCAAGGGTAGAATGAAGATATTTAGAACAAACCAGAGTTGAAGGTGTTTTCCAGAAAAATAAATGAGTGAACTAAGAGATTCAGAAATAGTGGCTCCTGTCAGCATGAGTAATCTGGCAGTCCCAGGGTGACAGATTTGCAAGATATCTAGAGCAAAACCTGTAGGAAAAACTTCTGTCATATAAAAAGTAGTAGAGACATTAGGTAACTTGATATGATGGCACTATTAAAACTGAGAACTATTTTTTGGAAATGGACTGATAGTTTCAATAACCTAGTGTGCAGGTGAAAGTTGGATAGTGAGTAAGGAGGATCATAGAAGAAGCGATGCATGTGAGTTACAATGCTGGAGAAGAATATTGAGAGTACCACTGACTGCCAGGAGAACAAACAAATCTCTGTTGAAAAAAGTATAGCCAGAATGCCCTTTAGAAGTCAGAATGTCCAGACTTCATCTCTCATACTTTAGGCAAATGATCAGGAGATACCAACCTCTGAAGGACATTATGTTTGGTAAAGTGGAAGGTGAGCAAAACAAAAAACAACAAAACTCCCAATGAGATGGATTGACACAGGGGCAGCAGCAATGGGTTCAAGCACAGCAACAATTGTGAGGATGCTGCATGACCTGACAGTGGTTCATTGTGTTGTGCGATTCCACACACCTAACAATAACAAGTTTTTGGTAACATTGCAAAAAGAAAAAAAACAAAAACAGATCTGTTTTACTTGAAAGAAAATGTGACTGTGGGTCAGCATTTTGTTCTGCAGTTGACATTTCCATAGTTTTGGTAATATATTTATTGATATTTGTTTAATTTTTATTTTCCAAAGCAGAATAGCATAATGATTAATAATCAGGCTACCTTAGTCGGCCACTTTCTATGTGGAGGTTTCTTGGCAGATTACTATGATTCATTTATTGCATCATTAATACACTGCTTAACCCACTACCATAGGACTTTTAATGTAATGTATATTTCCTCTGTTGTTATAAAGACTAAATGAGTAGAAATGCTTATAATGCTACCTGGTATATTAAAAATCCTCTTAGTAAATGTTCACCATTTGTAACAGAATTAAATGGAGTAAAACAAACAAAACAAAATGTGCATATGATGTAGTTAATAAAAAATACCTACATATTTAAAAAAATATATCAGCAAAGCAAATTGATTAGATGTGGAGGAACTGCCACAAGAAACAGACAAAATATTTCCAAGTGATTGCTTCTGGAAAGAGGTCTGGTGACAAGCATAGGGAATGAGCATTTTTATTGTGAGATTATTCATCCTGTTTGTTTTTTTTTTAAATGTGCATATGTCATTTTGGCAAAAGATAAATAATTTTATTCTTTATAATTTCACCACCATTTGTCTGACAGTTTATTACACTGTGGTAGCTTGTATGCTTCTGTGATGTTAGCATCTTTGTCACCAGTATTTTGAATGCTGGTAAGGTTCAGCTGAGTTTCCAGACTAAGACAGACTCAGAGGAAGACGTAGACTACTTTCAAATGTTTAGCCACTAAAAACCTTATGATTAGCAATGAAATACTGTCAGCACTAAAATGCTGAATATAAAAATATGATTAAAAAAAACCCCACCAGAATATTGTCAGATATAGTGCTGGAAAATGTTGGAAGGTATCTCCCAACATCCTTCATTGCTTCATGTTGGAAGGCATTTAAAATATGACCAGTGAAGAGCTGCCTCCTTAAAGTAGAGTTCATTGTGATGATGTGAATGGAATAATGCTTTGGTGACCTTTATTTGCTGATGGGGCAAAACTCATATGAGAAGAAACTACAGCAAATATCCATAAATAATCGGAACATGGAATGTACAAAGGATGAATCTAGGAAAATTGGAAGTTGTCAAAAATGAAATGGAACACATAAACACTGATATCCTAGGCATTAGTGAGCTAAAATGGACTAGTATTGGTCATTTTGAATTTGACAATTACATGGTTTCCTATGCCAGGAATGACAAATTGAAAAGGAATGATATCACATTCATCATCAAAAAGAACATTTCAAGATCTGTCTTGAAGTATAATGCTGTCTGTGATAGGGTAATATCCATATGCCAACGAGGAAGACTAATTAATACCACTATTATTCAAATGTATGCTCCGACCACTAAAGGTAGTGATGATTAGATTGAAGAACTCTACTAAATTCTTCAGTCTGATATTAATCAAACATGAAATCAAAATGTATTGAAAATTACTGGTGATTGAAATGTAAAGGTTGGGAACAAAGAGGAAGGATCAGTAGCTGAAAAATATGGTCTTGGTGATAGATACTGGAGATCACATGATAGAATTTTGTAACACCAAAATACTTTTGTAAAACAGCATAAAAGATGACTATACACATAAACTTACCAGATGGAATACATAGAAATCAAATTGATTTCATCTGTGGAAAAACTTCATATCATCAGCCAAAACAATGCCAGGGGCAGACTGTGGAACAGTCTTCTATGAAAGTTCATGCTGAAGCTGAAGAAAATGAAATTAAGTCCAGGAAAACCAACATATGACCTTAAACACACCCCACCTGAATGTAGAGGCAATCTCAAGGACAGGTTTCATGCATAAGAAACTAATGAAGGAAGACAAGGAGAATTGTGGGATGACATCAAGAACATTATATAGGAGGAATGCAAAAGGTCATTAAGAAGACAAGGAAGAAAGAAAAGACCAAAATGTATGTCAGAAGAGACTCTGAAACTTGCTCTCCAGCATAGAGATGCTAAAGAAATGGAAGAAATGAGGATGTAAAAGACCTGAACAGAAAATTACAAAGTGAAACTCAAGAAAACAAAGTTAAATATTATAATGAAATGTACAAAGAGCTGGAGTTAGAAAAGCAAGAGGGAAAGACAAGCTCAGCATTTCCCAAGCTGAAAGAACTGAGTAGAAAAAAAAAAAAAAAAATTAAACCTCAACTTGCAATGCTGAAATATTCTATGGACAAAATATTTAGTGATGCAGAAAATATCAGAAGAAGATGGAAGGAATACAGAGTCAGTGTATCAAAAATAAATGGTCGATGTTCAACCAGACGATGATGGGAAGTGAGGGCTATCATTGATGGCATCTGATGGAGTTTGGCTGAAAGCAAAGAATTCCTGAAAGATGCTTACTTTTATCTGTGCTTTAATGACTATTCAAAGGCTTTCAACTATGTGGATTGTGACAAGCTATGGACAACATTGTAGAGAATGTGTTCATGAGGAACCTATACGTAGACCAATAGGCAGTTGTTTAAATAGTGTAAAATAAGTAAAGATGTGTGCCAATTGTTTTATTCTTTTGTCATATGTATTCAACCTGTATGGTTGAATAAATGAGGAAATAACCTGAGAAGTTAGATTCTATGAAGAAGAACATAGCATCAGGAATGAAGGAAGACTCAATAATAATCTGTGATATGCAAATGATACAACCTTGTTTGCTAAAAACAAAGAGTACTTAAAATACTTACTGATGAAGGTAAAAGACCACAGTCTTCAGTATGGGTTATACCTCAATGTAAATAAAACAAAAATCCTCACCACTGGACCAATAAATAGCATCATGATAAATGGAAGAAAGATTGAAGTTATCAAATACTTCATTGTCTTGGATCCACCACCAACACTAATGTAAGCAGCAGTCAAGATATCAAATGACATACTGCATTAGGTGAATTTGTTGCACAAGACCCTTTTAAAGTGTTCAAGAGCACTCTGAGGACTAAAGTGAATCTGACCCAAGCGACGGTATTTTCAATAGCCTCCTATGCATGTGAAAGTTGGACAGTGAATAAAGAAGACCATAGAAGAACCAATGCATTTGAGTTGTGGTGTTGGAGAAGAATATTAAAGGTACCATGAACTGCCAGAAGAACAAACAAATGTGTTATGGAGGAAGTACAACCAGAATGCTCCTTAGAAGTCAATATGGCCAGACTTTGTCTCTTCTTTTTCAGACATATTATTAGGATGGACCAATCCCTGGAGAAGGGCTTCATGCTTGGCCATGAGGAGGGTCATGGAAAAAGAGGGAGATACCAAATGAGATTGAGTGGCACATTGGCAGCAACAGTGGATTTCAGTGTAGTAATAATTGTGAGGCTGGCATAGTACCAGGGATTGTACATAAGTTGTATATAGGGTCTCTATGGGTAGGAACTAACTCAACAACATTTAACAGCAGAATAATTTAAAGAAAGAAAATTCTGTCTAGGTAATTGTACTCCACTCTATATAGTTTTGGTTCTCAAAATGAGGTCCATAAACTTGAGTACAGGCTTCGCCATTAGGAATGCATTCTCCTGGTTTCCATTGCAGATCTTCTGGATCATACTCTCCTTAGTGACAAGATGCCATGTATTCATATGTACCTTTAAATTTGGAAGCTCTTATCTTTGTCCTGTTACTTCTCTTTTTACAGAATGAATGTACCTTGTGCAAAATAGACCATATAGATAAATTAATAGGAACAAATAGTTAAATCCACTCAACATTAATTATTGTTAATCTCCTTGGTACCAGTTCACTTTAACATAGTTCTGGATATTGCAAGTTGACTAGGTTATTTATTGTTGTTTTTTTCCTAGTTGACATGCTTATACTCTAATGATGATAAGAAATATACAGTAGTACAATGCAATATGCAGCGTGCTTAGATATCCTCAAGGTGTAATAGGAGCATAAAGGAAAACCATTAGAATCATGTAGCATCATAATTAAACTTGAGTTTTAGAAATGTCTCTCTGTAGCAAAAATAAGTGGTTGGATGCCATACCAGAAACTCAGAGATCAGATAGAATGAATTGATCTAGACACTAAGTGAAATAAACTTTAGAAAATACAATAACAATAGTAAGAGAGAAGGGGTTAGAGCTGAGAGATATTGAAAAGGCACAATCTATAAGACATGGTAGCATTCTAGATATTTGGGGTACTAAGAAAGGGGAGGATTATAGGATAGATTCCATGCTTTTAGCTTTATATGTTATGTGTGTACTGATGTTCCTTCTTAAATAAGGAGTTTTTTTTAAACAGGGTGGCAAGCAGGATATTGGTGAGTCCATTTCTGAGTAGGACAATCTGAAGGAATTGTCCAGTGTGTCTTTTGAAAATATAAGTATAGTTTTCAAAAGAGCGAATGGGTGTCAACAGATTTGGGTGAGATGAATCTGTACTAGCATCCACTGAGTTGAGATTGCTTTTGTTGTTGTTAAGTGCTGTTGAGTCAATTATGACCTACAGCGAACCTGTTTATGGTATCTGAGAATCTACTGGTAAGCTTGAACCGCCGACCTTGCACTTCAAATGGATTTTCAGTCTGGTGCATTAACCCACAGTGCCACATCAGGTTGTTGTTGTTGTCAGGTGCCATTGAGTAGGAATCGACTCATAGCGACCCCATGCACAGCAGAATGAAACAATGTCCAATCCTGGACCAACCTCACTACCGCTGCCACACTTGACACCATCAATGATGCCACCTGGCTGATCCATCTCATTGGGGGTCTTCCTCTTTTTCTCTGACCCTCCACCTTACCCAGCATGACATCCTTCTCCAGCAACTGATCCCTCCTGACAATATGTCCAAAATATGAGAGACGAAGCTTAGCCATCTTGGCCTCCAAGGAGGACTTTGGCTGCAATTCTTCCAAAACAGACCTATTGGTTCTTTTGGCAGTCCATGGCACTTTCAGTATTCTCCTCTAACACCACAACTCAAAGGCATCAATTCTTCTATGATCTTCCTTATTCACTGTCCAGCTTTCACATCCAATGAGGTTATTGAAAATACCATGGCTCGGGTCAGAGGCATCTTAGTCCTCAAGTTGACATCTCTGCTCTTCAACACTTTTATTTTAAAAGTTCCTGTGCAGCTGATTTTCCTAATGCAATATGTCGTCTGATCTCTTGACTACTGCTTCCACGAGTGTTGATAGTTGATCCAAGAAGAATGAAGTCCTTGACAACTTCAATCTTTTCTCCGTTGATAAGAATGTTGTTTATTGGTCCAGTGGTGAGGATTTTTGTTTTCCAGACATTGAGATGCAACCCATACCAAAGGCTGTGCTCTTTGATCTTCATCAGTAAATGTTTCAGGTCCTCTTGACTTTCAGCAAGCAAGGTTGTATCATCTGCATATGGCAGGTTGTTAATGAGTCTTCCTCCAATCCTGACGCCACGTTTTTCTTCATAGAATCCAGCTTTTCGTATTATTTGCTCAGCATACAGGTTGAATAAGTATGGTGAGAGAACACAACCTTGCTAATCTCCTTGGTACACACCAGGTTACTGAAGGACAAATACAATGTGAAAAATACATGAAGCTTGTAAGACTGGATCACAGACATTTAGAGGTGAAGCAGGTTAATGGTAGCCAATGGAGAAATATTGGTAGCATTTAGAGAGGGATGAAGCAAACTAGAAAGAAGTACTATCATGTAAACATCTCCAAACAATCTTTCAACCATGATGGACAGGTTTTCAGAACAAAATAAACACCATAAAGTATGTTTGAGGAAACTTTAATTTAGCAACTATCTGGAACATTAAAAGTTACCTGGCTTGCTTTTGAAATAAGATTGTCTCTTTCCAATAATGGAAACCATTTTGAATTCAAGCTTGTCACTGAGCCATATTATAATTAGGATAAAGTGTATATTAAATTTTCCAGACTCATAACTGCACCAAAATAAAGCAAAGAATCATGACAATTTTCTAAAATCCCTTTGACAGCTTTTCTATGATTCTGGCCATTGTTATCTGAAATGATAGCAATTTCCAAGTTTAATGTTGAAGTACTTGATTTAACTTCAAATTCAAAGAAGTCATTGTGTAGAGTAAAAATAAATTTTTAAAATTGGTTTGAGAGGTTTACTTATTAATTTCATGTGGATTTTAAATATGGATAGTAATGAGAAATGATTTTTTTCCCCTTAATATAACAAACTATTTGGTCATATTGTAGGAGAAATATTCATACCTGAGTTTGGAACATCTTCAAGATATAATATTTGTTCCCCCTTCCAAGGTGTTTTCCTACATATAAGTTGGTTGTTGGGGAGTGAGGGAAATTTTTTAAATAAGAAAAAAAAAAAATTACATGTCTATACAGACACCCAAAGTCTTCATGTAGTGCTGTAGGAAAAGCTCTGGACTATCAATCACAAAATCATTGGTTCAAATCCACCTGTCACTCCTAGGAAACCCTCTGTGGAATAGTTCTGACTCAGAACAGACTTGACAGAATTTAACTACAGCAACACAGAGAAACCTAGTAACAGTTTATCCTTTGTAGAGCCTCTCCAAATCTTTGGTCATACAGAAAAGAAAACAAAACTAGAAGAAAACATTTGAAACTTGTAGTTCTATTTTTCTTAAAGAATATTATATCTATGGTGTTTTCATTTAGTATATGACATAAGACCATGACCACTGGAAATATGAAACAGAAGTTTGAGTCTAGGTTTGGCTACTGCTAGCTGTTTGTCCTGGCCAACAGCTCTCACGTTTTTGCACCTGAATCTCTATTTGCTAAAGGAGGAGAACAAAGCACTTACTGCAAAGGGCCACTGAAAGTACCAAATGAGGCTAAGCATGTCATCATATGTTTAAAGTAAATATTGCCTATCATTTTTAGTGTAACATTTTCAGTCAGCTAGAAAACACCTGTTGCTATCCCCTTTCTTATCTAGAATTACAATGCTCTGTGGATTCTTTGGTGGCATTGGGAGCTGTTATGTTATGGTCATCTGCCTTCTCTAGGAGCAGTCCAGTAGCGCCAGGCAGAATTCCAGTCCCACATCAAACTCCACTGAGGCGTAGGAAAGAACCATTACATTAATGTGGGATATTTACTAACGCTCAGATTGTGGTCTTATTACTATTTTTAGCCATCCCCTTGGTTGTTTGAGATATCATAGCACTGATCTCAAGCACTTTCCTCTCAATATTAAACTCTTTTCTGGTCATCTAATACACATTTTGGTATCTCACTCACAAAAACTTGCCAGCTCATGGTATAATGATGATTGACACTCCTAACAATGTACCTAAGACATGGTTTAGTGGACATAATTTAGCTGAAATGGAATGGGGGACACAGTGAAATGCCCTTATTTCCCTCTTTCAGGGACTGATCCACCTTGCATTTGGTTGCTCAAGACAGATATGTGAATCAACCTTGACATTGTCTTTTCCTCATTTCCATCATCAGTCTGTTATTATTGAAGGTTTGTAAATCTTTACTCTTAAATATTACTTATTCTTGATTTTTTAATATTTCTACTACTATCATCCTAAGGCTTAAACAACTATAGAAATGCCCTAACTGATCACTGTCTCCCAACTCCCCAGCATCCGTAAACTCATTCTCCACCAAGTCATATCATCACCATACAAATCTGGTCACATCATTTTCTTAAACCCATCTTCAGTTCAGTATCACTGCTAAACTAAAGATGGTAATGCTTCCTGTTGGCTTCCAGATCTTGTGTGCCTTGGTCCCCAACAACTTGTCTACCTAAACTGACACTTCTCTTCTTACTGTGCCACCTCAGTTGTGTCTTTTTTTCAGATCTGTTTATGCTTCATGATGTCCTAGTGTGGCATTGTGGGATAAATCACTGGGCCACAAGGTCGGTTTGAACAACAGGGTCAGCAGTTCAAACTCTCCAGCTCCTTCTTGGAAACCTATGTAGAGTCACAGTTGACTCAAAAGCACTTAATAACAATGAGAACATACGCACCATGACCAACCTTTGATTCATAGGGTTCACATCGTTACTGAGATTTTGTATTGCTGTGATATTTTAGCAATGTCAACCTTCATTGTGGGGCACAGTGGATCTAGAGAATAAGCACTGGACTGTGAATCACAAGGTTGGTGGTTTGAGCCCACCAGGAGCTCCAACGGAGAAACATGAGGCTTTCTGTTCCCACAGCCTTAGAAAGCCTATACTTGGAACTGACTCAACGGCACTTACCAAGAGCAACATACCGCCACTGAGTTTGTTGTTTGTTTTATTGTATATGGTAGCGCTCCAGAACAAAATGTAAGCACCTTCATAGAGAAGAGATTTAAGCATATTATGAAGAAATGAGTAAATGAATATTTCATATTCTTGATTTGGTTTAAACAAAATATCTGTATTCACTTTTTAATCTTTATTTATTGATCTGAAAATACCCATTTTGTTAACTCACAGCATTGTCATGCTTGATTATAACCAAGTAGTATGTTAAATGAAGTTCTTTAAAATTTTAATATACATATAGGACTGTGTTTTGAATATTCAAGAAGATAAAATAACAAATTATTAAATTATTTAGTGAATTTTACTTAGAAATTTTAAGATTCCAACTTTTAATGAAAATTAGTAACTCATTCCTGGAAGATTTCTATGAAACATTGTGCCATGTTTTCTGATATGAGTGGATGTCATGAGTATTACTGGATCTTTAAAACTTTCAACAACACATGTTTTTTGGAAGAAGGGCTGAGGATATGTTTGCTCTACTCTCTAATTTTGAGGCACAAAATCAGAGGAAATGAAGAGTTGGTGAAATAATGCCACAAGACAAATGAAGGAAAGGATCCAATTCAGGCCCAGATGATTCAATAGTTTGTACTTAAAAGAGAGACCTCTAATGGCTTTAAGAAGAAAACTATCAAATCTGCATATTGGCCAATGATGCCCATTCCATCCGAGATAACTTCTACCTACCTATTTTATAGGCAAATCTATTTTGAACTAACTATAAAGTTCCACTGATGAATGTTTACTGAGTGTATATAATTTTATCACTTTTGGCATATTTAATAGTCTTGGATCACATCAATATAACTGCATAAAAGATGACTAGGCACATTTCTCATCTCAATTTTTGCTCTTATATGATTTCTGGATCCTGTACTCTATTTACCAAAACAAACCAGTTGGCATCAAGTTGACTCCAATTAATGTGCTCCGTAAGGTTTCCAATAGTTCATTTTTAAGAAGTAGACAGGCAGGTCTTTCTTCATATGTACTTGTAAGAGGACTTGAACCTCTAATGTTATGACTAGCAGCTAAGTATGTTAACTTTTTTGTACCACCCAGAAACTCTACCTGAGATAACCATTCCCATTAAAAAAAAAAAAAAAATCTAAATATGAGTGATATTATAATGAGGAGATTAATTCAGGTTTCAAATGCAAAATAAAAGACCAATTTAAGCTTATGTGACAATGCTTAAGTAGAATGTATTTAAGTGAAGAGCTATAAAAATGTAGGTCTAACTGTAAATAGAGTATTTGAAATGTCTTTTTCAAATATAATATTGTGAGGAAAAAATCTTTAAAATATTTTTGTGCAAAATGCAATCAAATCTAATCAGTTTGGCATTAATTAAGCTCTAATAATGTACTTCAGTATCTTTTCCTAAGTAGTGTGATCCGTTTCCCCTTCATCCAGGTCAATTTGTGCACATTATGGTGTCATCGTAATTTTAAAACATACTGAGAAAATGACAGAGCTGCAAAATTAAAATAAATGATTAATGGTATTTTTTTTTTCATGTTTTGTACTAATAGGTATTACTGAGCCTTTAAATTAATAGAGCTGTCAAGCTCAGAGGTGTTACAGATCCAGCAATGAACCCAAATGGAAATTATATATTCCACAGACACCTAAAGATGACACTTTAGAATATTTTAAATTTTAATTAGTAGGTGCAATTGTTTTGTTCCCCCATAAGCACCTCAAATTAATTGGAAATTAGTCACAACCAATCTTTTTCTTAACAATCTGAAATGAAGAGATTGGTGCTTTACACCTTAACATTCTTGTTTGGGGGCCAGAAAGCACACATGCAGTAAATTGCATTGTCAATTACAAAAACAACAACTGTTTTAAAATTAGGAAAAATTATGCACAGGTAAACAAAACTAATTAATGCATAAGTAAGAGGAGAACACAAAATAATGCCCAACTAAACACTAAGGTGCCAGTCTTTTTTAAAAAATTAAAGGCTTAGGCATGCAAATTTATGCAAAATCCCTTTACTTATGAAGGTTCAGAAAAAAGATGCCCTTAGTTTATGTTTTATTTAACTACTTTTGGAGTCTTACTATCACTCACACCTCAAAAAATATACCCACAAGAAGAGGAGTCTGCTTACTTAAGCATGTTTTTAAATGGCAGAGAACTGCCAGTAGATAATATCCTTCTACTCAAAATATCAAGATTTAGTCATTAAATAACAAACGATAGTATTTCCTTTTTTAAGAATTGTATTTCTTTTGCATTTAAATACAAGACAAAATTAATTTTTTTTTTTTACATCAGTGAAATATTCATTATCTGCACCTATTTGTTAAGCATTTTCCTACTGATAATGTATGGGCTACTCTTTTTCTTCATCACTGAAGCTATATTTTTTCCCTTGCCTATTTCTTTTTCTTTTTGCCCCCTCTTCTAAACTTAGCTTTTAAAGCAGCTCAAAATTCTTTAAAAATGATGGTGTATACCAAGTTAGTAAGTGTTGTTATAATAACTGTGTGAAATTAAATGAAAGAAGAATATTCCTATGAAATTTCCAAAACAAGACTAATTTCCTGTAAAAAAAAAAAAACCTTAATGCATTCAAAATTATTTTGCAATATTTAAAATTAATGAATTCAATGACAGGGTCTTGGGAGATGTAAAAATTAGATAAGCCTGTGATGTCTTGCGCAGCACTACTATATTCAGGCTGAAATTTAATTATACTCTCTTTTTAGATAATTATTTAAAATGATGGTGGTGGTGGTGGTAGTGAACCATGGAGTTGTTCCCAAGTTATAACCACCATGTATAGAGTTTCCGAGGCTGTAAATCTTTACTGGAACAGAAAGCCTCATATTTCTCCCATGGAACAGCTGGTAGTTTTGAACTGCTGATCTTAAGGTTAGCATCCCAACTCATAATCACTACACTACCAGAGCCCCTTATTAAAGATGATAAACATGTTGAAATGATGCTCTTTCCTGAGTTTATCTATAAATGATGGAAAACAACAATAGTTTGCTACATTTTCTGTAATAATTTTGCCAAATATAAAATATGTCAAATTTTGTTCCAGCATAAATTAACATGGAATTAACTTTTTTCACCTACATGATTTAAGATTGTAAGAAAGTTAGTCTACAAAATGAAAAAAGAACAAAACCCAAAACTCTACCAGATGTTCTATGGAAGAAAAATGGTCTGATTTCAAAAAGATTCACAACTTAGGAAATTCTAACAGTTGGAGCTGACTTACCCTTCATTGCTTTTTATAAATATAACAAAGGAGTCCTGGTGATAACAGTGATTAAGCACTCAGTTACTAACTGAATGGTCAGGGGATTGAAGGCTGGGTTCCTCCATGAGAGGAAGATATGGCAGAGGGCTTCTGTGAAGATATACGTCCTTGAAAACTTTATGGGGCAGTTCTACCTTGTGCTTTAGGATTGCCATGAGTCTGTATCAACTAGACAGCAATAGATACAAATATAACACTATCTAGTATACATCACAAAATCATTCATGCTTTCTAAGCACACTAAATGTGATATGTAGTGATATTCAACAACCCTTCAGCACTTCTTAGTGATGTGTATGATGTTGGTTTTAGAAACAAAGAAATAGATTTAAGGAAGTTAAATCTCTCTCTGAAGCCCAGAAATCACTGATGAAACAAAACTGAGACTTCATTCTTTGGCAGCCATTCCTGTTTCCTTCTCTTTAGGATCTAGTTTGTCTGTTAGTTTATTGTACTATGTTGGCTTGTGTTTTGCTGTGATGCTCGAAGCTATGCCATCAGCATATTTAAACACCTGTAGAGCCCTGGTATGGCGCTGAAGGGATAATCACTACACTGCAAGGTTGGTTTGAACCACTGAACCACAAGATGGCAGTTCAAACCCACCACCTGCTCCTTGGAAACCCTATATATAGTCACTATGAGTTGCAACCAACACAACGGCACATAACAACAAAAGGATCACCTACAGTGCACAGGTTTCAGTGAAACTAAGAGTAACACAGACTAAGAAGAAAGAGAGATGGACCACTTCTGAATGGTTAGCCACTGAAAACCTTATGAGTAGCAGGAGAATATTTTCTGATATACTGACAGAATACGAGCCTCTCAGGTTGGAGGGTACTCAAAATACAATTGGGGTAAAGCTGCCTATTCAAAGTAGAGTCGACCTTAATGATGTGGATGGAACAAGCTTATGGGACTTTCATTTGCTGATGGGACACAGCACAGAGTGAGAAGAAACTGCTGCAAGCATCCATTAATAACCAGAATATGGAACGTGTAGATTTAGGAAAATTAGAAGTTTTCCAAAAAGAAATGGAACCAATAATGATTGATATCCTAGGCATTATGGAGCTGAAAAGGACAGCTTATTGTCCATTTTAAGTCAATCTTATGGTTTACTATGCTGGGAACAACAAATTGAAGAGGAATGGTATCACATCCATCATCCAAAAGAGCATTGTCAGATCTATCTTAAAGTATAATGCTGTCTTTGATAGGATATTATCCATATGCTTACATGGAAGACTGGTAAATACTGCTATAATTCAAATTTACACACCAACCACTAAAGTCAATGATGATGAAATTGAAGATATCTACTAACTTCTTCAGTCTGAAATTAATCAAACATGCCATGAAGATGCATTGATAATTACTGGTGATTAGAATATGAAAGTTGGAAATGAACAGGAACTCTGGGTAGTTGGAATATATGGTCTTGGTGATAGAAACGATTCTGGAGATCGCATAATAGAATTTCACAGGACCAATGATTTATTCATTACAAATACCGTTTTTCAACAACATTAAGAAGTGACAGACTGCAAAGCCATTTGAACTGCGAGGTCGGCAGTTCAAGCTCACCGGTCGCTCCTCGGAAACCCTATAAAGGGTCGCTATGGGTCGGAATCGACTTGACGGCACTTAACAACAACAACAACATACATATGGAGTCCTGGTGTAGTGCTGTGGGTTAATATGCCAGACTGCAAAGCTGTTTGAAATGCAAGGGCCAGAGAAAAAGAGGAAGATCCCCAGCGAGATGGATTGGCAAAGTGGCAGCATCAATGGGCTCAAGCATGGCAACAATTATGAAGTTGGCCCAGGATCAGGCAGTGTTTCATTCTGTTGTGCATAGGTTGCTGTGAGTCGGTATCAACTCAATGGCACCTAACAACAACAACAACAACTTCGTTAATATAATATGCAAGCAAAATTTTGCTAAAGATAGTTAAAAATGGCTGACAGGAACTGCCCAAATTTCAAGCCAGATGTAGAAGAGTATGTGGAATAAGAGATCTCATTTCATCATTTCATGGAATGAGGGATATTATGTCAACAAATCTTGGTTGAAAGTAGAAAATACCAGAAATAAGTTTACTTGCGCTCTGCTCTATTGACTACATAAATGCATTTCACTTTGTAGATCACAACAAATTATAGATAACATTGACAAAAATGAGAATTCTGGGACACTTAATTGTGCTCATGTGCATTAAGAGGCAAACTTCAGAACAGAACAAGGGGATACCTTGTAGTTAAAAACTGGAAATGGTGTTTGACAGGGTTGTATCCTTTCACCTTACTCATTTAACCCACATGCTGAACAAATAATCCAAGAGGCTGGGCTAAATGTAGGAAAATATGACATTAGGATTGGAGGAAGACCAATTAGTAACCTAAGATATGCAGGTGACACAGTCTTCCTTGCTGAAACTAAAGACAACTTGACTACTTACATACTGATGAAGGAAAAGACTAAAGCTTTCAGTTTGTCTTACATTTGAATGTAAGGAAAAATAACATTCTTACAACTGGACAAGTTAAAAAAAACCATCATGATAAGTGGCAAAGAAATTGAAGTTGCTAAGGATTTCACTCTTTTTGAATCAACAAAAAATGACCATTGAAGCAACACTCAAGAAATCAAACAATGTGTTGTAAAAGACCTTTTTAAAGTTCTAAGAACAATGATATCACTTTTGAGATTAACTTACTGTGTAAGGTACACTTGGATCAAGTTATGTTGTTTTCAATTGTCTCATATACATGTAAAAGCTGGACAACGGAAAAAGAAGATCAAAGACAAATTGACACATTTGAATGATTGTGTTGGTGAAGAATTCTGAATATACCATGGACTGCCAGAAAAATGAATAAATCTGTCTTGCAGGTAGTACTGCCAGCTTCTTAGAAATGTGCATAATGAGACTATCTCAATTATTTTATCATATGATGAGGAGGAACAAGTCTCTGGAGAAAGACATCATGTTTGGTAAAAGAGAGTAAGACTCAATGGTATGGATATACGCTATGGCTCCAACAGTGACCTCAGATATGAGGATGCTTCAGAACTGAGCAAAGGTTCCTGCTTGTTATAAATGTATATAAGATCACTATGTGTTGGAGTTGACTGGATGGCAGTTAAAACAACAATCCTCTTTTAAAAATATGTATGGTATTTTTAACAAGTAACCAAAGCAAACATAAACATATAAACCATGGAGAAAAGCAATTCAATAAATAAAATTATATTTTTAATATAGTATTATTGAAATACTCATTTAAATAGTATTCCCAATGAAATAGGGTTTTTCCTGGCATTCAGCTTCACTCATTTCAAGTGGATTTCAGTGGCTATTAAAACTTCCTCTTCTAAAAACAGCTATTTTACTTTTCAAGTGTCAATGCCCTATGCCAAGGTAATGGAGTCTCCGTGGACTGGCTGTTTTACATTTGTGCTCTCTTTGTCATCACCATGTATGTCAGAAAGCTTTAGCAAAACTGTTTGTTTGTTCACCCTTAGGCCTATTAGTGTACTGAACTGAAGACTGGATGGGAGTTGAGTAATACATTAGGACTAGACCAGTCTTACAACTGTGTGCTTCATGATCACGACTACCCACTTTATCTTCACCCTCACAGAAAAAAAAGTTGTCCTTACTGCCTAAATGACTTACTTGCAGTAATTTAACAATGTGTTTATATGCAGACAATATTATCTAAAAAAAATTTATCCCATGTAACCTTACATATCACTTCTGGTTGAGAGAAATTTTAAAACCTTAGTTTTATCCTTAGTGGTAAGGAGAAGAGCTATGCTTTTGTGGTCTTTTATTTACTCTCAGTAAGGTAGAAGCTGTCTCAAACTCTTTAAATGTAGGACACGAGAATGGAAAAAATGGAAATTTTCTCAGAGTAGAGAAGACAAGATTCAATGTTTACAACACATAATACTGACTTTCCAGCATACAGTATCTTTGTATGAGATAAAAGAGAGGGTAAGTAGGATCAGGGAACTAAGGAAAGGTCCAAAAAAGGCATTCAAACCTGCTTTCCAGAAGCATATCATTTTGGTGTTATTTTGATGAATCTTCAAGTTTTACAGCAGTCATTTTTCCATTTAGCTCTGCTCTTCCTAATCTCTAGCATATGGAAGAAAATGTCAGAAATCTCGGCCTTAACCATAGACAAAACACCCAGGGTGGCAATATTGGGTTGAGACCTCTGACTACTCCTTATAAGGTAATCACATGCAATAACCAGTACATGACTATTAATGGTTCAAAGTACTAAGAGAATGCAGTCTACATAATGTGTAAAATGAATACATAAGGGATGGTGCAGAGGGGAATATCCCAAAGAACTTTAATTGTACTAGGAAACAGAAGGACTTAATCTTCTTGCATTGAGAAAGTACTTCTCCGATGCATTGAAATTCTTTGCCTTGAGAATATAATGAATAAAGAGAACTCAAAATAACTTTTACATGTATTTATATATGAAAAATATGTGAATGAATTGCTAGCCAAGCTACAGTATGTTCAGTGAAAGAAGATTTAGTAGAAAGCAATTTTTTAAATGTTATACTACCCCAAGAAGTAATTAAGAAATTCACAAAGTTAAACTACATTCAGTATTGGCAACCTAATTATGTGTGAAGCACAGTCCTAGGCTCTTTAGATACAAAGGTGAAATAAATCATGGGACATGACCTCAAAAAGCTATGTCTACCAAGGAAACATGTTGTTGTTGTTAAGTACCACGGAGTTCATTTCCAACTCACAGCGTTTCCGAGGAGCTGAACCACTGATCTTGTGGTTCAGTCTAACCTTGCAGTCCAGTGCATTAACCCGCCGCACAACACCAGAACTCTTAGAAGCACTAAGACTGAGTTTTTAGCATCATGGGACTGGGAGAGGAAGGAATAGTGCTCAATCAGGGTTTTATGGAAGGATACAGCATGAAATACTTCAAAGGACAAGCTGTAATGTTCAACTAAACAAAAGACAAAGCTTGTTTGTAGAATGGAAAAACACATGTGGACATGAAAAAGAAGAGATGATATTGTTTAAATAGGCAGCCTGATTCTTGAGTTCATGTTATCAAATAGAGAGTAATTAAATGATTCTAAATAGATTTAAATAGTATTCCCAAGGAAAAAGGATTAAGGTAGGAATAATATTTTGTGGTGAGTGTGGCAATGAGGAGAATGGACTTAAATAGTAGAACAAGAATGAAAGAGAAAACCACTGATGTGGCTATTTCCAGGTGTGAAAGAGAAATTAAATGGGTCACATATTGGACAATCTAAGAATGTAACCATTCATCTGTCAGTTTTTGTCATACTGTGGTGGCTTCTGTGCTGTTTTGATGCTGGAAGCTGTACCACTGGTATTTTAAATGTCTTCAGGGTCACCCATGGTGGATAGGTTTCAGTGGAGCTTCCTAACTAAGACAGACTAAGAAGAAGGAGAGACAGACCTCTTCTGAATGGTTAATCCATGAAAAACTCTTGAACAACATTGGAACACTGTCAGATATAGTGCCAAAACAGATGTCAGAAGAGACTTTGAAACTTGCTCTTGATTGTATATAAGATAAAGCAACTGGAAGAAATGAGGAAGTAAAAGAGCTGAACAGAAAAATTTAAATGGTAGCTTGAGAAGACAAACTCAAGTATTATAATGAAACATGCAACGACTTGGAGTTAGAAAAGCAAATGGGACAGCATTTCTCAAGCTGAAAGAACTGAACAAATATTGAAGGATTCTAAGAGGAGCACCCTGGCTCCATTTGAGAAACACTCAACTGTGAACCACAAGGTCCATGGTTCAAGTGTGCCAGCTGTTCCATGGGAGAAACATGATGTTTTCTGTTCCCACAAAGATTTAAACGCTTGGAGACCATAAAACAAGGTTGCTATGTGTAGGAACTGACTCAATGGCACTTAACAATAACAACAGCATGGGCAAAATATTGAAAGATGCCAGAAGCATTAAAAGAATATGGAAGGAATATACAGTCTCTGTACAAAAAAAAATAGAAGATGGATACTCAATCATTTCAATAGGTAGCATATGATCAAGAATTGATGGTACTGAAGGAAGAAGTCCAAGCCACACTGAAGGCATTGGTGAAAAACAAGGCTCTAGGAGTTGACTGAATACAACTTGAAATGGTTCAACAAACTCATTTAGCACTGGGGGTGCTCACTTGTCTATTCCAAGAAATTTGGAAGACATCTACCAGGCTAAATGATTGGAAAAGATCCATATTTATGCCCATTCCAAAGAAAGGTGACCCAATGGAATCCATAAATCATAGAACAATATCTTTGATATAACAACCAAGTACAATTTTATGGAAGATAATTCAAAACCAGTTGCTGCGTATATTGTCAGACCTGGCACAAATTCAGAATACAGAAGAGAATATGGAATGAGGGGTATTATTGCTGATATCAGATGGATCTTGACTAAAGCAGAGGATACCACAAAGATTTCTTCTGCTTTATTGACTATGCAAAGACATTCTACTGTGTGGATCATAACAAGCTGCAGATAATATTTCGAAGAATGTATCTTACAGAACACATAATAGTGTTCATAAAGGAACTTTACACTGACCAAAAGGGAGTTGTTAGAATAGAACAAGGGAACACTGAATGGTTTAAAATAAGGAAAGGTGTACACCAGTAGTGTATCCTTCACCATACTTATTCAATTTGTATGTTGAGAAATAATCTGAGTAGCTGGACTTTCTGAAGAAGAATGTGGCAGCAGGATTAGAATCAGACTTATTATTAAATTGTAGTATGTAAATAGCACAACTTTGCTTGCTGAAAGCAAAAAAGACTTTAAACACTTACTGTAAACACTTACAGTATAGAGTGCACCTCTGTGTAAAAACGAACAAAAATCCTTACAACTGGACTAGTAAATAACACCATGATAAACATAAAAAAGTGAAGCTGTCAAAGATTTAATTTTGCTTAGGTTCACAATCAATACTCATGAAGACAGCAGTCAAGAAATCAAATGATGTAGATGTATTGTATTAGGCAAATGTGCTAGCACAAGACTTCTTGAGTGTTCAAGATAAAATATGTAAATTTGAGGATTAAGGAACACGATTGTATTTTCAATAACCTCAGATGCATGTGACAGATAGACAATGAATAAGGAAGACCATAGAAAAATCAATGCATTTGATTCATGGTGTTGGGGAATAATATTGGAAGTACCATGAACTGCCAGTAAAACAAACAAAGCTGTCTTGGAAGAAGTACAGCCAGAATGCTCCTTAGAAGCCAGGATGGCAAGATTTGTCTCTCGTTCTTTAGACATGTTGTCAGGAGGTTCAGTCCCTGCAAAAGAACATCATGCTTTGAAAAGCAAAGAGCCAATGAAAAAGAGGAAGACTCCCCAATGATATGGACTGACACAATGGCAGCAACAATGAGATCAAACATAACGAAAGTTTTTAGGATGGTGTAGGACTGGGCTGTTTTGGTCTGTTGTGTGTAGGGTTGCTATGACTTGGAACCAATTTAATGGCATCTAACAGCAGTGTAGTGGTTATGAATTGGGATGCGAACCACAAGGTCAGCAGTTCGAAACTACCAGCTGTTCCATGGGAGAAAGATTAGACTTTCTACTCCTGTAAAGATTTACAGCCTCAAAAATCCTGTACAGGGTCGCTATGAGTCAGAACTGACTCCACGGCACATAACAACCACAACAAAACAGCAACAACAAGGAGGAACAGAAACATGTCATACTTTCAGTGGACATGGTAATAGGATTTGAGGGTAGAGATGTATAGATCACTCTTGTTTTTAGCTTAGGAAACAACAGCTGCATGTATCCATTAATTTAATATGGTATAGCAAAGAGCAGCTGAAGATCTGGGATATAAAAAGAGATCAGCGTATGCTGTGGTGACAGGGGGGTTAAGTAGGGTGAGGTTTGTGGATGAATGTAGATGATGAATCCATCATGGTTATACTTAACTTGAGTTCCCTGAGGCTTTGTATGATCAATCTTCATTTAAAACGTTACAAGGAACTTATTGTCACCAAATAAATACTCATTACTGGAGCAATAAATAACATAATGATAAATGGAGAAAAGATTGAAGTTGTCAAGGACTTCATTTTGCTTGGATCAACCATCAACACTCATGGAAGCAGTATCCAAGAAATCAAAAGAGGTATTGCATTAGGCAAACCTGCTGTACAAGACCTCATTACAGTGTTCAAGAGTAAAGATGTCCATTTGAGAACTAAAGAGTGCCCAACTGAAGTCTTGGCATTTTCATTAGCCTCTTATGCATAAGAAAGCAGGACAATGAATAAGGAAGACTGTAAGAGAATTGATGCGTGTGAATTATGGTGTTAGATAAGAATATATATAAGGAAAAAAATATATATATCTGTGTTGGAAGAAGTACAACTAGAATGCTCTAAGAAGCCAAGATGGTCAGATTTCATCTCTCATATTTCAGGCAGGTTATTAGGAAGAGCCAGCTGCTAGAGAAGGACATCATGCTTTTAAGGTGGAAGGACAGTGAAGAAGAGGGAGACCCCCAGAGAGATGGATTTGCAGCAATATGGGCTCATGCATAGCAGAACTGTGAGGTTGGTGCAGGAACCAGCAGTGTTTCATTCAGTCATATGTTGGGTCCCTATGGGTCGGAGCAGACAAAAAGGCAGCTAACAACAACCTAACAACAACCTAACAACAGGAAGTTACCACTTATATTAAAAAGGGTGTATATGTGTGCTTGTGTTGCGGGTGAGTCGGGGTGGGGAAGAGGGCAGGCAAGTGTACAGA
Source organism: Chrysochloris asiatica (assembly GCF_000296735.1). Taxonomy (NCBI): domain Eukaryota; kingdom Metazoa; phylum Chordata; class Mammalia; order Afrosoricida; family Chrysochloridae; genus Chrysochloris; species Chrysochloris asiatica. Next base: position 557,533 of record NW_006408528.1, on the reverse strand, counting down.
ATAAAAATGAATCATAACCTAGTCCATATCCTCCAATGTCTTACCATACCCTGACCCTTCTGTTGATCTTTCTTCTTATTATTGATATGAACATAGAAACATGTATGTCTATATGCTCAAGAAAAATGGTCATGGTAGTGGGAAAGAAGGCAGAAAGGGGATTTAGTCAGGATCTGGAGACAAGTTTAAATACAAGTTCTTAACGCTAGACTGTAAACCACAAGGTTGGTGGTTCAAGCTCACTAGCTGCTCCTTGGAAGAAAGATGAGGCTTTCTGCTCTAGCAAATATTTACAGCCTCGGAAATCCTACGCAGGGTGACTATGAGTTGAAATCAACTTGATGGCACTTAAAAGCAATAAGATAACTAGTATTTTCTTTAGTTTGGTACGTTTATAAACATAGTTATTTGTTACATGTGTAAAAGACAATTTTGTGATAACTCTGTGACATTTACAAAACCATAAACAGAGTTGTTGAAGTTTTTAAGTGCCCTTGAATGGGCTTAGACTCATAATGACCATGCATGGATTTCCAGGGAGTGTCTGGTGGATTGGAATCACTGACCTTGCACTTTCAGTCCAGTGCTTATCCTACAGTGCCATACCAAGACTCTATACAGAGATAATTAAAATTTTGTTGACTGTTTAATAAGGCATATTGTAAAAGGTTGTAAAAAATACTTTTAAAAGTAGATGTTTGAAGAGTCAGTTTTAAGCTCTTTGGATTTTATTTATCCAGATAATTGAACTTTTAGGATTGTCCAAAATTTGCAAATAAATTTATTTGTTTTAAAAATACCTATTGAGTAATTCAATAACCAAGTCCCATGCCTCTCAATTTTATATGCCACTTAAAAAAATAGAAAACAGAGCTTCTGCTCTACTTTAAAATTATATCCAGAGAAATTCCTTCATAAAGTGAATATCAGCTTAAGGATATTTAAATTCAGCAGATTTTAACATTCTACCAATTCTTAAGTTCTGTAAGAAAAACACTGTGTTATTCAATTGAAGCAAAGAACACTATAGCTAACCCATACCAATGCTATGAATACTAAATATTCTCTTTAGTTACAGTAAAATTTAAAGTTCAGAACTCCATGTGGTTCTAGGAAAAGTGGAATATGCCAGAATTTGAAACGACGTTAACAAGCCAGAGTCTAGTACAGTTCTTGGCCCAGGATAGTCTGCAATAGATTTTTAAGATGATAAGTAAATTTACAAGGAAAGAGAATCAAATATAAATTACATAAAATTTGCTATTAATTTAACCATTGCATAGGTGATGATAATAAGTGAAATTAATAATCTGTTAATAATTGAAAGAACATTTAATAAAAGTGTTTGTGTTAAAAAATTAAAATTATTTTAAAATGTTATTACATTTCAATAGGCATAGAGATTTTAAAGCTAGAGAAAGGCAGCAAACTATTTGCCAAAATCCGTATTCTGGAGGGTGATTACCAGTACTCTTGAGGCCTTTCCATGTTGAGAGCCATGGTGGAGATCAGGAGTGAAGAATGTAAACCCTGGAGCTGAGCTGTCTGCATATGAATTTTTATTCTATCACTTACTAGCTGTGTAGGATTAGGTACACAATTTAGCCTCTGTCTCCTTCAGTTGTTTCTTGATTCAAAACACAACATAGGGAGTAAACGCTCCTATTTTGCTAAACCAATTCAAACCAAATCCATTGCCATCAAACTGATTCCAACTCACAGTGATCCTAGAGGACAGTGTAGAACGGCTCCCTAGGATTGTGGAGGCAGCACATTTGTACAGAAACAAGAAGTCTCTTTTATTCTCCTGTGGAGCAGCTGGTGGTTTCAAACCACCAATTTTTCTGTTAAGATACCATAAGAATACTCATGGAAGGTTTCTGTTTGTCTTTTTCACTTGTTCCCTTTGGACTACAACTAACAAAAAATAACCTTTCATTAAAGACAAAAATGCCCATATATCATCATCAAATTGTATCAGATTACTCTTTTTTCCCCCTCATCTTTCTTCTTCTAGTTTAGCTCTGATCATCCAGTCATTGAAGCCAGGTCGAGTGGGTATTATCTGTAAGTGTGGATGTTCTTATGTATATGACCTTACTTCTTATTAGCTGGTCACTTCACTCTCCACTCTAGTCCTCTGTGGCTATGCCACTGACTCTGGGCCCAAGAGTCCCCAGGTCTTGCCACACTGCTGGCCAACCAGGTTTCCAGCCAAGTTCACAGGAGAATATTGAACGTTGTAGGGCTTAGCTTGTAAATTGCTGTTTTTCCCTCACTTGCTCTTATCAGTGATGAACATGGTCACCAATCAGAGCGCATGTCTGCTAGTGTATTCCCATTGAGTCTTAGGCTTGGAAGGGGGTTTGCCCTGAGAGGACCCAACCACTTGCTTTGGTGTCTCCTAGGCGAGCAACTTGCTTGTTTTTGTTGTAATCAGTTGGACTGCCATTATTGTTTTGTATTTTTCCTGTCAGCTTTTCTTTCAAGAAGTGTCTTTTGTTCTTCTAGTCACTCCAGGCTGGTCTGCTTGTCCTTTCAAGTGGAAATTTCCCACCTCAAAAGATTCTGGGTGAGGTTCAGGATTCCATCTATGGTCTTATGTAATGCAGAGGCTCCACGGAAAGCCTCCTACTACCACCATTTTTCTCAGCACCATCAGTGCCAATACAAATGCCATCACCACTGTGACCATCAGTTCTGCTACCATTATTACTGCCACCGTCACCATTTACAACCAGCCCCACAATCACCACCTCCATTACAGTCACCACCATCAGGGCTTCCATCACTTCCACTACCATAGTTACCATTACCAGCACAACACCATGGACACTATAATCACCAACAACTGCCAGCACCATTGTCACCACTAACAACAACTTTACTGACCATGCGAGCATAAATATGTATTTGGAAGCTGTCATCTGGAGAGTAGAGAATAAATAACAAAGGAGTTTGGGAAAAGAGGGAAGCAGGGCTTGATGGCAGATGGGGGAGAAGTGCAGTGAGGATCACTGTCAACAATAACACAGAATACCAGACAAAGTAGGTTAAGGGGATAGTCCCAGAACTCTGAACCACATATAAAGGAATATTTAGAAAGTTTGAAGGCTTACAGCCAGTAGAATTTGTAGCAGAAGCAAACAATCTATTTATTTCAGATCTGCCGGCCTCAGTGGCTCCTGGAGTGGCCATCTTGGGTGAGACAGAGTTGAGGAAGGATCAGAACCACCATGGATGGACGCTTGACTGATCCTCAGAAAAAAAGGTGTGGACATTCTTTTTTTTTTTTTTTTGGTATCTGTTCATTGGTCTCTCGCTGTCTACACACCTCCATTCTGGTGACTAGAGGATGTGCCTGCGTGGGTGGACACTCCCTCCATGGCTCTGGTGGGGTCTACTATTCATGCACATAGATCTGCTCAAAATTTAAAGGAACGATTTCCACTTAAAACTGAACAGCAGTGAAAACAGCCACAGCCAGCTCAGAACTGTTTTAGCACTAGGAAAAAGGCCTGAACAGGGGTTGTGGGATTGGGGAGAGACAGACTAAAAAGGAAACAGGCTGAAAATTAAATCCTGAGTTACATGATAATGACCAACAATGGCATCTTGAAATTTTTCAGGTAGCCTTGAAGGCAATAAGCCAAGAGAGGGGCATTAAAATCATACTCATATTTGCCTACATAATTCTTTTCTTTTTTCAATTTCCTCCTCTTCTCTCTTTTCTGTGATTACAGACTACAATACCCAATCTGTCTTTTTTTGCTGTTGCTGTTTGGTTTTTGGCCCCCTCTTTATCTTTAGGAGGCTCTTTTTCTCCCTACATTACTCATAAAGATATAGCAACTGTGGTCATATAGTCAAGCTACAATCACACCCTATAAAATCCCACTATCCAGGCAAGAACCAATACCAGCTGCCATACACCAGGTAGGCAGCCAACACCCGAAACAGTTACTCTGAGTTGAGCCATAAGAAGAGTGAAAAGGAAAGCCTATCATCTGATCACATCTACCTGGAGGCAATCAGAAAGCATAATAAAATATCAACATAAATTCATCCAAGTATTAAGGTCACAGCTAACTACTGAATGTGCCCAAGAAACAGATGACCAAGTCTGGACATATCCAGAAACAAGATAAAATGACTGAGACAAGTAATCTAGAGGTAGACCTAGACTTCATATTGGAAGGCAGGCAGGCTTGGGAAATGCTTGAGAAGAAATTCAGAAAAATAATCATGAAATGTATCAAAACTCTTTACATAGGAATTGAGAAAAATAAGGAAGAAGTCAGAAAAAGTGCTACAGGAACAATCAATTAAGGTAGATACAGCATTGGAAACAATTCAAAACCTACAAAAAGAGGTCCAAACATTAATAATAGAATCTCAGAAATGGACAATACATTGAAAGGGCAAAGGAGTAAAATTAGAAGGATAGAAGTCAGAACTAGTCAGCTGGAAGATAAATCTCTCAATACTACTTAGATAAAAGAGAAAGCAGAAAAAAGGATAAAAATATCTAAAGAAGGTTTAAGATTCATGTTGGACAATATAAAGAGGGATAATTTAAGGATTATCAGCATTCTGGAACAGGAAGAAACACACAAGTCCACAGAGGAGATAGTTGAAGATTTTCTAGAAGAAAAATTTCCCTAACATCCTTAAAAGTGGAAAAAAAAATCTTTCGAGAAGCTCAACAAACCCCAGGAAAGATAGATTCCCAAAAGAAAACCACCAAAATATATAATAATCAAGCTCTCCAAAATTGAAGATAAGGAAAGACTCTTGAAAGCAACTAGGGAAAACAGAAGTGTTACATACAAAGGTAAGCAAATCAGATTAGGCTCTGATGGCTCAGCAGAAACCATGCAGGCAAGAAGGCAGTTGGGAGACATATATAAAACCCTAAAAGAGGAGGTAGGGCTTGATGGCAAATAGGGTAGAGGTGCAGTGAATTTCACTGTCAGCAATACGATAGAATACCAGGCAAAGCAGGTACAGAGCAGAGCTCCAAAACTCTGAACTACATAGGTAGGGATATTTTAAAAGTTTGAAGGTTTATAGCTAGTGGAACTTGTACCATTAGTAAGACATCACATACTTTTGAATCTGCCAGGCTCAGTGGCCCAGAGCCGACAACTTGGGCAAGACCAAATGGTAAGACCAAGCAGGGGGAACAGACACACCATGAAAGAACACTGCGGAAACCTCAGAGCAAAAGTTGACAATACACTTTGTCGGTTTTGCTTTGTTCTGATTTTCTTTCTTTGTTTCTTTCTTTGTTTCTTTGTTTCTTTCTTTGTTTCTTTCTTTCTTTCTTTCTTTCTCTCTCTCTCTCTCTC
>NW_006408528.1:538805-549024 GCF_000296735.1 Chrysochloris asiatica | reverse complement strand
CAAAAGGAAATGGTTAATGTGCAATCATTTCAAGAGGTACCATATGAACAAGAGCCAATGATACTCAGGGAGGAAGTCCAAAGTCCAAAGTGCACTGAAAGAACTGGCAAAGAACAAGGCACCAGGAATTGATGGAATAAATATACATATTAGGCTGCAGATTTTTTTTCTTCTTTCCCTTCTCTCCCTTTTCTGTGATTATAGACTACAGCATCCAATGTAGTGTTTTTTTGTTGTTATAGGTTTTCTGGTGGTTTTTTGTTTTTCTTATTGCTGTTTTGCTGTTTTATGCTCCCCTTGTACCTTTGGGGGACTCTTTCTCTCCTTATATTACCCAAGAAGAGACAGAAACTGCTACCATATAGTCAAGGTACAATCACACTCTATAAACCACCAAAATCCAGGCAAGAACCAATACCAACTGCCATATACCAGGGAGGCAGACAACACCTGTGAAAGGTAGTCTGAGTTAAGAAATAAGAAGAGTGAAAAGGGAAGCCCACATTCTGATCACATCTTCTTGGAGGCAATCAGAATGCATGAAAAATACCAAAATACACACTCAATTGAGTATTAACATTACAGATAAACACTAAACATGTCCAAGAAGCAAAAACAGATGACCATATCAGTACATGTCCACAAACAAGATTAAATGTCTTAAACAAAAGACCTAGAATTTTACATGGACTACACTCTGGAAGGAGGGAAGGCCTTGGAAATGCCTGAGAAAGAATTCAGAAAAAATAATTATTAAATGTTTCAAAACACTTTATAGTGGAGTTGAGAAATAAAAGAAAGAAGTCAGGAAAGCGCTACAAGAACAATCAAATAAGATAGAGCATTGGAAACAATTCAAAACCTACAGAAAGAGGTTCAAATGACCAATAACAGAATATCAGAAATAGACAATACATTGAAAGGTCAAAGGAGTAGAATAGAAGAGATGGAAGGCAGAAATAGTGAGCTGGAAGACAAACCTCTCAATGCCACTATGATAGAAGAGCAAGTAGAAAAAAGAGGAAAAGAAAATCTGAAGGTCTAAGATTCATGTTGGACAACATGAAGTGGAATAACTTAAGAATTATCGGCATTGCAGAACAGGAAGAATCACACAAGTCCACAGTCCTCCGCGAAAGCGGAACTGAGAGGACAATTTATTGTAATAAATGTACACATCCAAAAAGAAGAAAGAACCAAAATTAAATATTAACACAGCATCTACAACAATTAGAAACAGACTAACAGTGGGAACCTACAGCCACTAAAAGAAAAGAAATAATAAAGATTCTACCAGAAATAATTGAGATAGAAAACAGGAAAACTATAGAAAGAATCAACAGGACAAGAAGCTGGTGCTTTGAAAGGAAGAACAAAATTGACAGACCATTGGCAAACCTAACAAAAGAAAAGAGGTAGAAGACACAAATAACACACATTAGAAACCACATGGGCAATGTCCCAATGGAACCAAAGGAAATCTAAAGGATAATAACAGAATACTATGAAAAGTTGTATTCCAACAAATTTGAAAAATTAGAAGAGATGGATACATTTTTAGATAAACACAAACTACCTAAATTTAAACAGAGTGAAGTAGGAAACCTGAACAGACCCATAACAAAAGAAGAAATTGATCAGGTCATCAAAAAACTCCCAATCAAAAGAAGTCCAGGCCCAGATGGCTTTACTGGTGAGATCTACCAAACATTCAGGAAAGAGCTGTCACCAATTTTACTCAAATTATTCCAGAATATAGAGGAGGATGGAAATCTTCCTAATACATTTGATGAAGCAAGCATAAATCTCATACCCAAACCAGAGAAGGACATCACTAATGAAGAAAATTATAAATCAATATCCCTCATGAACATAGATGAAAAATTCTCAACAAAATCCTAGCCAACAGAATCCAGCAACACATCAAAAAGATAATATATTATGGTCAAGTTGGATTCATAAAAGGGATTCAAGGATGGTTCAATATTAGGAAAATACTCAAGGTAATCCACCATAAAAAAAAAAAAAAAAAAAAAGAACCATGTGATCATATCGATTGATGCAGAAAAGGCATTTGAAAAATCCAACATCCATTCTTGATAAAAACACTCAGCAAAATAGGAATTGAAGGGAAATTCCTCAAGATAATTAAGAGCATATATACAAAACCAACAACCTAATTATTCTCAATGGAGAAAAACTGAAAGCCTTCCCTCTGCAAACAGGAACCAGACAAGGATATCCTTTGTCACCAGTCCTATTCAATATTGTGCTGAAAGTCTAATCAAGAGCTATATGGTAAGATAGGGAAATTAAAGGCATCCAAATTGGCAAAGAGGATATAAAACTCTCTCTATTTGCAGACGATATTATCCTATACATAGAAAGCCCCAAGGGCTCAGTGAAAAAGCTGCTAGACCTCATTAGAAGATTCAGCAAAGTGACAGGATATAAGATCAACATACAAAAATCAGTTGGATTCCTCTATACCAAAAATGACAGCACTGAAAAGGACATTAGGAAAGCAATACCATTTACAATAGCCACCCAAAGGATGAAATATCTAGGAATAAATGTAACCAGACAAACAAAGGACTTATACAAAGAAAACTTAAAAACACTACAAGAAACCAAAAGAGACCTACAAAAATGGAAGAATGTACCATGCTCCTGGATAGGAAGACTTAATATTGTGAAAATGTCAATATTGTCCAAAGCAATTTACACATATAATGCAATCCCAATCTAGATTCCAACAACATTCTTCAAAGAGATGGAAAAAACAATTACAAACTTTATATGGAAAAGAAAGAGACCCAGGATAAGCAAAGCACTGCTTAAGAAGAAGAATAAAGTTGGAAACCTCTAACTCCCTGATTTCAAATTTTATTGCATGGCTATAGTTGTCAATATAGCCAGGTACTGGTACAATGAAAGATACACTGATCAATGGAACAGAATCGAGAATCCAGAAATTAATACATCCACATACAGCCAAATGATTTTTGACAGAGTACCTAAACATATCTCATGGGGAGGGCATAGTCCCTTCAACAGATGGCGCTGGTAGAACTGGAAAGCAATATGCAAAAGACTGAAACAAAACCTTTACTTCAGACCTTATACAAAAACCAACTCAGCATGGATTAAAGACCTAAATGTGAATCCTAAAATTATGAAGGCTATCAATGAAAAAATAGGGACCAATGTGAGGGCATTAATTCATGGAATACACAGACTACCAAACATTTTGAAAACTACACAAACAAAAGTACACAAAATAGATGATTGGGGTATAATAAAATTTAAAAATTTATGTGCATCAAAAGATGTCACCAGAAGAGTAAAAAGGGAACTCATAGAATGGGAAAAAATCTTTTGCAATGACACATCAGATAAGGGACTAATTTCTAAAATATATAGGAAACTACAACACCTCTACAAGAAAAAGACAAATAACACAATTAAAAAATGGGCACAGGAAATGCACAGACACTTCACCAAGAAGGAGATCTGGACAGTCAACAAACATATGAAGAAATGTTCATGATCACTAGCCATTGTTGTTGTGGTTAAGTGCTGTCGAGTTGATTCTGACCCATAGTGACCCTGTATAGGGTTTCTGAGGAGCAGGTGGTGAGCAGAAATCAAAACAACAATGAGATATCATCTTACACCAGCAATAACAGCAAAGATTAAAAAAAAAAAAGTAGAGGACAATAAATGCTGGCAAGGATGTGGCGAGACTGGGACGCTCCTCATTGCTGGTGGGATTGGAAAATGGTCCAACCTTTCTGGAAAGCAATATGGCGCTTCCTAGAAGGTTGGAAATAGAAATATCTTATGATCCAGCAATTCCTCTCCTTGGTATTTACCCACAAGAAATGCGAGCCATAACACGAGTAGATATATGCACACCAATGTTCATAGCAGCACTATTTATAATAGCAAAAAAGATGGAGACAGCCTAAGTGCCCATCAACTGAAGAATGGATAAACAAACTGTGGCACATACACACAATGGAATATTATACTACCTTGAAGAACAATAAGAAATTGCAAGCCACTGCATAACATGGATGCACCTTGTGGACATTATGTTGAGTGAAATTAGTCCATCACAAAAGGAGAAATACCGCATAGGACCACTACTATAAAAGACTAAGAAAAAGAACCCATACTAAAGGTGAGGGGAATTCTTTGCTGGTTACTGGCATGTGGGAGATGGGGTAAGGGAAGGGAGGGGAAAATAGACACAAGGTAGGGAATAGAATCAGGAATAGTTTGGGTGCTTGGGAGGGAGGTAATACACAAGAAGGGGGAGGGGAATGGAAGAAGAAGGCGGATGGGAAAACAATTAGTCAGGTTGCATGGACTAAGTGGGACAGAGGTAAATAATGATGTATGGACAACCTTGGAACAACAGGGCCCTGGGATACAGGGATTCAGACATGGATGGAATGGGCAAAAGGGGGAAAATAATATTAAGATGCTTGGTTGTCTTTTTTTTTGCAGATTTATAAATTAATTTGATCATAAAGTGTTAGTGTTCATCCACATTGACTGTCTGCAGGTTTTTGAAAGTGGTGACAGGCACATAGGTCACCAGTGTATAGAGTTTGTTTGGTGAATCTTTATCCTCATTACATTTTCTGGACAACCACACCCGAATACGATACGGGACGTTCCTGATTCCTTTGACCCGGACAGCTTTGTTGAGCCTGGTGTCAATGAGAACGTCTGGTATTCCCATCTCCTTCATGGCAAATTTCCAAATCTCCTTGAGTGCTCGAGGGGCATGCTTCTTGAAGCCTATCCATGGATGTCCTTGTGAATGTTGGTAGTGTACTCTCTGGTCATCACTTCATTGATAGCAGAATGACCCTTCTTCTTCTCGCCACCCTTCTTTGTGAGAGCCATAGTGATAGAATCAGGTTGGAAAGGCACTTGGCTGTCTTTTAAATCTTGGTTTCCCTGGCATACCGTTATAAAATAGACACTTGAGGGGGAGAGAAAGGAATAGCCAGAAATATCACCATAAAAGCTTGTAAGTCCATCTTCTGCCTATAACTGATTGAAATACCTAAAAATGGGGCTACAACATGCCCAGTGAAGGAGCCTTTTGTGGAGCCTCTGCATTACATAAGACCATAGGTGGAATCCTGAACCCCATCCAGAATCTTCTGAGGTAGGAAATTTCCACTGGAAAGGACAAGCAGAACAGCCTCTAATGGCTAGGAGAACAGAAGATACTTCTTGAAAGAAAGCATGACAGATAAAACACAAAACAATAACGGCAGTCCAACTGATTACTACAAGAACAAGCAAGTTGCTCATCCACACCTTTCAATAATTATACTGAATGTAAATGGATTAAATGCACCAGTTAAGAGACATAGAGGCAGAATGGATAAGAAAACAAGAGACTTACAAAAATGGAAGAATATACCATACTTCTGAATAGGAAGACTTAGCATTGTGAAAATGTCAATACTACCCAAAGCAATCTACACAAATAATGCAATCCTCCTAATCCAGATTCGAACAACATTCTTTAGAGAGATGGACAAAACAATTACAAATTTTATATGGAAAGGAAAGGCCCAGGATAAGCAAAGCACTGCTTAAAAAGAAAAACAAAGTTGGATGTTTCTCATTCCCTGATTTCAAAACTTACTACATGGCTACAGTGATCAAAACAGTCTGGTACTAGTACAATGTAAGATACATCAATCAGCGGGACAGAATTGAGAATACAGAAATTAGAATACCTAAAAGGAGTTCTAAAAGTTGCCCAGTGAAACAGGCCTCTTGCAGAGACTTTGCAGTTTATAAGACCTTAGGTGGAATCCTGAGCCCCATCCAGAACCTTCTGAGGTGAGACATTCACACTAGAAAGGAAAAGCAGACCAGCCTGCAACAGCTAGAGTGAGAGAAGACACATCTTCAAAGAGAGATCCCCATCAATCTACTTTGGCAAAACAAAAACAGCAGTATGATTGTCTACTACAAGAATAAGCAAGTTGTTTGCCAGAAAGCCATCAAGGCAAGCAATCAAGTACCTTAAGTACAAAACCCGCTCTAAGATTGAAACTCAAAGGGAACGCATGAGCAGGCATGTAAGCTTGCTGGCAACCACATTGGTCTACTAGTGAATGGGAGAGGAAGAAAGGCAGCAATGAAGAAAGGGACTGAGTTCAACTACATTCCATAGACTCCTGTTGACCTGGAGATGAGAGAAGAGGAATGGCTAGTTGGTGTAACGTGTGGTGAAACCTGGGCACACCTGAGCCCATGGACAAGGACATAGCCACAGAGGGCTAGATATGAGAGTGAAATATCCAGCTGATATGAAGTGAGGGGAGACGCACAAGAACACCCAACCTTCAGACAGTACCCATTTGACCTAGCCTTGATGGCTTGATTTTCAGAACCCTACAAGAGAAGATAAAACAAAAACAAAACAAAACAATTTTTGATAAAGGAAACAAGGGTAAATTGCTACAATTTGATGAACTTGACCTATAATCATGGAGATAGTAGCTCAAAATACCAACAGAGAGGGAGGAGTCTTCACACAAGTATCACTGTATGCAGGGTAAATAGGGACGGGCAACTTAGACTTGGCTGCCTAAAATGAGGGGACAATAAAGACACAAAGTGACTTCCTTGCAAGGTTTCAATAAGGAATTTAGTGTAAGAGTGTCAGGGGAAAGCTAGAATCCCCAATGGGTAGTTTTCCTCTTGTTTAGATGGGTCTGGTAAAAAGGAATGGGGATAAGATTCTTATGATTCAATAGTGACCAATTGTTATCATGACAAATTGCGATGGTCACAATTGTAAAGGTAGAAGTTTTGTAACAAAATGGGGGAGTAGTTAACCTTATAGTCAAGAAACAGAGAACCCTAGGACCATCAAGGGAGAAGAGCACAAGCAGAATGCGGGCCCTTATCCAGAGAAGCGGTAACATCAGAGATGGGGGCAGAGATAGGGACATGGAGTGAGGGAGCAGTTGAGGACTCTGGACTCTGGGAAAGAGAGGGACTGAGAGCTGGCGGCCAGGAGGCCGACTTGCAGAATGTGCCCTTTGGTGGTTTAAATTATTATATATGCCTGAGTGTTAAAAAAACAAAATAAAACAAAAACTAAAATGAACAGAGAGAAACACTGTTAACTAATAGTACATGGAGGGGATTATAATCATTGTAATGAAATCAAGTATAGGATTTATTGAATGTAAAACTGATGATCTGCCCTGTAAACTTTCACTCAATTCACAATAAAAACTTAAAAAAAAAAAAAAAAATGACAATGTACACATGGTAATAAAAGTAGAAAATGAACTATTTAAAAAGACATTTGAAATCAAGTATAAAGTTAGCAGAAGTCAGAAGAAGTTGTCAGTCTACAAAAGTTTTTAGATCTACTTCCAATTATAGGAAAAAATCATTTGAATATTATAAAACAAAAATAAAAACACATCAGAAATTAGATAGTTTAAAAATTGTCAGATTGAAAAATAAAAGTATAAAAGTCATGTTTGTGTGCTGTACACAAAGTTTGAACCAACAGCTGCAGAGCAAACCTTTTGGAAAGCTAAAATGTTCTCTTAGATGGCAAATTGCTCTTTGGGGCCTGTAGCTAAAATAATTTAATCTAGTTGTTGGAATCAAAGAGCACTGGACTTGAGTACCGTGTCTGCTAACTACCTGACTCTTAGGCAAGTTATTACACTTACCCAAACCTCAGGTTTTGTTATTTTTTTGTATGAAAATGATGTGATCTATTTATTCAAGTTTTGTAAATATTTAGTGAATGCATATTATGTACAAATATATCTCAGTACATGATACATTGTTCACAGAAATGAGGTAATATAGATCCAAGAACTCATGAAAAATTCTGCTTTTTATTTCTCCAGAATGTAGCCCTACTTCATCCATTTTCCTTCTTCTACCCTGCCACCATCTGTCCAGTCCATGCTACTGGGATAGACCCTCTCCCAGCTGTTGCTCATTCTTTATTTAGCAGCAAAAGTGGACTTAAAAATGTTAATAAGTTTACACTTAAAAGTCTTGAGGAGCTCTACTGCACTTAGAACCATATACTAATCTTTGAACATCATTTGTTCTACGTGATCTGTCCCATGTCTAACTTTTATGCTTCATCTCTTCACTCTCTCTCTACCTCAAAATGTTTTGGTCATGTTGGCTTTACATTTCTTCTTATAATTGTAAACATGTCTAAAAACTTGCACACACTGAGATTTTGCCTTTTGAAAGAAAATTCCAGATAAGCTTATCTAAAATAGATTCCTTCTCACTCACTTGTCACTAGTTCACCTTATTTTTTTTCCCCATTACTTTATTAATCTGAAGTTATATTTGTTATCTGTCTGTTTCTATTATTACCATGTAAGTTTCTTGAAGGCAATGCTATTGTTAATCTTGTTTACTGTGTTATTCCATATGCTAAAAACAGTTTCTGGTATATATTTAACATCTGAAAAAGTTTCAGTTTACAATGAAATTAGAGCCTTTGTTTTTGCTTTGTTTTGGTCAAAATGTCTAACTGAGCTAATAATATTTCATTATGGAGAAAATAACTATGATAAAAAAATAAAAAGAATTTTTATATCAAAAAGAAAATCTTAACATTCTTGAATGGAGACAAAAAAACACATGAGTAATCAATTCAAGTCTGAAGGTTCCACAAACAATTTTCACATAAGGTGCTATGAATTAATTACAAGAGAGTTTAAGAGAAATGCTATAAATTTTATTTTTTTAGCTGTAGGTTTTATAGTTGATATCTGATATTAAAGTTGGTTGTTGTTAAGTATTGTGGAGTTGGTTCTGACTCATAGTGACCCTACACAGGTTTTCTGAGGCTGTAAATCCTTATGGGAGCAGAAAGCCTCATGTTTCTCCCTCAGAATGGCTGGTAGTTTTGAAATGCCAAGCTTGAGGTTAGCAGCCCAATTCGTAACCACTGCACTACCAGAGTTCCTTGATATTAAAGTTACACTTATGCAAATGCAACATTCAAAAGGAACACAATCATTGTCAGGAGCATATAATGCCTAAAACCCAAAAGTCATCTGCGTATATGTAGGTATACTTGTGATGGTTCCTGAAGCAGTCAAGAGGTAAAAGATTAAATGCTCTGGAGGAATGACCAATTTCCAATTTGTGATAACTTATTTATAAGATTATGTGATATCTGGAAAGTGAAAATAAAACAGCATCTCTACTACTCTTTACTCACTGTGCACGGGGTCTGCATCCATGGTTCCCCATCAATCTGCATTGGCAAAGACTTGCTAGTCCTGGAGAAAAACAGTATATTGTATATATACCACAAATAACTTATCTAACAGACTATGAATAGAAAATGATACTATTCAGGAATGAAAATATTGTAATAGCTGGACTCTAAAGGTCGCTCTCTAAAAGGGATTTCACCTTGATTATTAATTAATACCCTAAAAGGTACCTTGGTCACAAGGATGTTAAATGCTTTCCCTTACATTTTTTGATAAACAAAAACTCTGGGCATCAAAATATAAATATCAGGGCATATGGTTAGCAATATAATCAGAAATCCTGCCATCAATAACCTTCTTGTTTTCACACCTCTATACTGGTGCGGCACTGTAGGATAAGCATTGGACTGCTTACCACAAGATCAGCAATTCAAAGCCACCAGCTGCTCCTTGGAAATGCTATACAGGCTCACAATGAGTAGGAATTGACTCAATAACAACAGCATATAGTAAAATTGGAGAAAAAAATATTTGTTGTCTGAGATTTTCCAGGAGTCCTGATGTGGTGCTGTAGGATAAGCTCTTGTCTACTAACTGCAAGGTTGGTAGTTCAAACCCACAATAGCTCCTAGGAAACCATATACAGGATCTCTATCAGTCAGAACCATCTCAACGGCACTTAGCCAAAACAATATACATCTATATTAGTATTAAGTAATTCCTGTCAACATCCTGTCAAGTCTCTGCCATGATTCCTGATTTCACTCTAGGATCAAAATAGTTTTTTTTTTTTTTTTTTTGGCCTTTTTGCCTCACCTGAAAAACTGCGTGGAAAAATAAGCCCGGTATTCATGAAGTACGTAATAGATGATCAGGGGAGATGAAACTACCTAGTATAAATAAATAGCATGAACTTCAAAAAAGCAGTAGAAATGAATAAAAATGTTTTTTTT
>NW_006408528.1:470145-538705 GCF_000296735.1 Chrysochloris asiatica | reverse complement strand
GATTTGTTGGTTCTTTTGGCAGCCCATGGCACTTTCAATATTCTCCTCCAACACCATAACTCAAGAGCATCAATTCTTCTACAGTCTTCCTTGTTCGCTGTCCAGCTTTGGCATGCATATGAGGTTATTGAAAATGCCATGGCTTGGGTCAAGCACACCTTAGTCCTCAAGCTTACATCTTTGCTTTTCAACGCTTTAAAAAATTTGTGCAGCAGATTTGCCTAATGCAATACGTCGTTTGATTTCTTGACTGCTGCTTCCGTGAATGTTGATAGTTGATTCAAGAAGAATGAAGTCCTTGACAACTTCAATCATTTCTCCATTGATAAGAATGTTGTTTATTGGTCCAGTGGTGAGGATTTTTGTTTTGTTTACATCAAGAAGCAATCCATACCAAAGGCTGAAGTCTTTGATCTTATCAGTAAATATTTTAAATCCTCTTTACTTTCAGCAACCAAGGTTGTATGATCTGCTTATTACAGGTTGTTAATGAGTCTTCCTGCAGTCCTAATGCCATGTTTTTCCTCATATAATCCAGGTTATCCGATTATTTGCTCCACATACAGGTTGAATAAGTATGTGGAATGCGGAATACCAGAATGCAGTTATCATCAGATAATCTCTTTGATATTCCATGAGAGTAAAGTTTTACTAAAGTTAATACAGACATGGCTGCAAGTATCCATTGACAGACAACTTCCAGAAATTCAAGCCAGCTTCAAAAAAGGATGTGGAATGGGGGATATCACTGTTGATGTCCGGTGGATCTTGGCTGAAAGCAGAGAATGCCAGAAAGATGTTTACCTGTGCTTTATTGACTACTCAACAGCTATTGATTGTGTGGATCATGACAAGCTGCAGACAACATTGTGAAATATGAGTAGTCCAGAACTTAACTGTGCTTAATTGTGCTCATGAGAAATCTGTGCATGGACCAAGAGGCAGTTGTTGGAATAGAACATGGGAACTATGAATGGTTTAAAATTAAGAAAGATGTGTGACAGGGTTGTATTCTTTCAAACCAGACCTAGCAGGGGGAAAAAAATGTTGTTTGGTGATAATTACAAAGTCTATGGTTAGAAGAGCCATATGAAGCAATTCACTACACTGCAGTGACATTTAAGCAAATTCTCGAAATGAAAAATACAACAAGCAATAATACTCAAGTTAAATGACTTCAAGTCAATTCTGGCTCATAGCAACCCAGTATAGGGTTTTCAAGGCTTTTAAAAAAAATTTTGTTGGAGCAGAAAGCTTCATATTTCTACCATGGAACAACTGTGGACCTTGTGGTTCACGGTCTAGTGCTTATTTCATCTAGCCACCGCACTCTCTGCATTGGAACACCAGCATTTTTTGGTTGTTGTTGTTGTTGAGTGTTGTCGAGTTGGTTCTGACTCATAGCAACCCAATGTAGACTTTCCAAGGAACAGCTGGTGGGTTTGAACTGCCAACTTATACACTTAAAGATAAATTTTCTGAAGAAAGGGGTCTATCAGAGATTTGTGTATATTCATACTGTACTATTACTTGATTCAATACCCTGACATAGTTTTGAAGTAACTATTTTTATTTGTGTATGTCATGAAGATTGCTTCAACCTGTGCAGTTTTTTAAAAAACAGTTTTTACAAATTTAACATAGAATAAAACAGTTGTCAATGGCATTAATATTTTACCAAAGAATCTATTAACCTTATCTATTAATATTAGACTTAAAGAATCACATTTATAAATCTACATTAGTAAGAGTACTTAGTTTAATTAGGAAAAAGTTAGAAATTAAATATACTTTGTTTATTTTATGCATATTTCACCTGAAAGTATAAAAGCAACTTAAAAAAACCAAACAACTAATTTCTATGAGCAAAAGGAAAATGAAGCAGTTTGCTTTTCTAAAGATTTACAGCCTCAGAAACCTCATGGAAGAATTGTATGCTGTCTATATATAGTCTCTGTAAGTTGGAATTGAGTTGACAGAAGTGGTTTTGGTTTTCATATTGAGAAAATACAAGGTAATTACTTGAACTAGGTCTTGATAATATTTTTATGGAACACCAGCATTTTTCTGTTGTGGTTGTTGTTGCCATTCTGAGAGGTTTGTATTTTTAATATACATAGAATTTAAATAGAGCAGAGAAGTTAACTTTAAGATTTACACTTTAATTTTTATAATTTATCTACTGTTGTGGAATAAACCATTAGAAGATTAAAATGATGAAAATTATTAAAATAAAGGTTTTGCTATTTTCTACTTAGGTTATTAGATCATCTATAAAGGCAGGAGGTAATGGAATTCCAAGACAGAGACCATATATTGAAGGAAAATTACTATACGATAAAATGATAGCTTAAGTTCTCACCACTTCCAGTAAGATAGTTTCAGTTTAGTGCTATTGGGGTAAATTTTGCCAAGAAGTTCCTAACAGATACAAAAATTTAAAATAAAAAAAAAAAAATGCTTAAGTTGGATACCAAAGAAAAAACTGAAGAAATTATTTTTACGTTTACGTTAATACTCAAGCTAGCATGCTTAATATTGTTAAGATTTTTCATGCAATTTTAACCTTAGGTAGGATCGTAATCCTTTGGATAATTATTATTTGGATTAAAATGCTTCCCAATGTCCCAAGATAAAGCAAAATTTGAAAATTAGTATGTATTCTTAAAATTTTCTAAGTCTTGATTACACAATCTCATTTAATATTTTTAACTCTATTTGTAATGTATACTTTATATATTTCCAAAAGGTATGAAGCAATATGTTTTTAGCCATTGTTGTATAAAAAATTATAAATTGGAAATCTAGAATGAGGAGAAAGCATAGTAAACACATTCAGGATTCAGAATAATAATTCTTCAAAAGAAATGATTTTGAGTGATTCAATTCTAATAATTTAATTTTATAATTATAAATGATCTAATTTTATAGAAACAGTGTTAGATTAATCCATGAAAGAATTTCAATTAAAGGTACCTCAATAGTGCTTTCATTGGGTAATTTGCGCAGTAGGTATTTTGAGGCTGTGGTGAATTGAGCTGAGTGAGAATCAGTTTAGCCAAATCAACTAAACCTATCACTGTTGTTTCCAAATCATGGCAACTCTGTGTGTTATAAAAGTGTTCCACAGAGTTTTCCTGACTCTAGTCTTAGGGAGGCAGATCACCAGATCTTTCTCCTGTAAAACATTGCTGGATGTGTTTGGACCACCAATCTTTAGATCAGTAGTAGAAAACAAACCATTTATACCACTCAGGGATTATGAATCAATTTGTTGTTGTTGTTAAATTCAGTCCACTCAGTTCTCACCCATAGCAATCCTGTATAGGATTTCCAAGGAGCAGCTAGGGAGTTTGAACCACCAAGATTATGATCAGAAGTCCTGTGCTGACCATGCCACATCAGGACTCCTGTGAACCAATTTTGTACAGATGAACTCTGTATGTTAGAATTGATGAATTGAAGGAAATAACAAGGGAAAATTGAATTCCAGTGATTCTGAGCTAACCAACAATTGGTATAGTCTTCAAATTGCCATTATTAAAAAATGCATCAGTATTAACCATTGATCATTTAAGGCACAAATAAGATGTATGCCACAATTAGAGACTTGCATACTTGTAATTATTTTGTAGTTATTCCATCCCAACCACCTTTTCAATTATAGAAAGAAAAAAAAACCCACCTACCTGATGACCACAGAAGAACACTGAGCCAGCCGTCGCCCAGCACTTTTCAGTCCTGTGTATATCTGGCCCATCTCCATGGCTCCTTCCAGGCCCACCACCTCCAGTAGCTGATCACTCAGGTCTGAAAGGAAACAGATGCCTTGTAGGGTACAGATATAAAACTCTTTCAGTTTAACTAAACCTTGAGGTTCTATGGAAAACGATTTGCTGTCAGTTTATTCTAAAACAAAATGGGAAGAAAAGAATCTGAGCCAAATAGTGCCAAAAAATTTACCAGTAGTTTTTGACATCAACAAACTTAATGCTCTTCCACATGTATATATGGAACACTTATACATCCCACATGAGACAGTTTGGCAGCAGATACACATTTCAACACTATAAATAAAGTATGAGGATATGCTGTCAAGTAAGATTTTGTTAAATTACTGGAACAAAGGATCTTAGAGATCATTAACTTGAAGCTTCACACGTTATAGCTAGAAAGACATGGGGTCTTAAATCATTGTGTAACTGGTCCATAGTCATTGGTAACTTGTGTAGAAGTTCAAGAAACAACATGATTGTTTTGAAAGATTTTATAATAAGGAATATGCTTGGTATGCTGTTAGTCACCATTGAGTCGACTGTCACTCATGGTGTGACCTTATGCGTGCACACACCATTAGAACAGTCATTATTTTATTTTACTTTTTAACACAAGAGAGTAGAAAGGGTCTAATAGTGACAAGTATCTATTGCTGAGTGTTTACTATGTACATGTAGCTGGACGAATTGCTTTCTGTATATTTTCTCATTTGCTGTTTCTTAACCCAATTTGAGACCACTGTTATCATCCCTATTTACCATTAGAGAAGCTGAAAATTAAATTAATTATGTAATTTATTAATATTCACATACCTACTAGGTAACGGAGTCAATATTTGAATCTACAATGCTATAATTGATAAATCAGTTCATGTTAAAAAAAAAAAAGACTTTAAAATAATAAATAGAAAATATTTTTTACATTGACAGTAAAATTGCCTGTGTGGACTCCAAGGTCCCTTTCCAACTTGAAGGTTGCACTCATGTAATAGATTCCCAGAGAGCCAAGCCCCTCAATACAGCCATCTTTTTACAGATTTATTTTAGTGTGCCCAACTCTTGACTTGGACGCAGAAGTCTAGGTGCACATATATGGTCCTCAGCTCTATTAATATTTGTGTTTTTGCTGTCTGATATAATATTCAGTATCCAATGAAATTAGACTCTCGTGTAGTTTTGATCAAAATGTCTAACTGAATAAATATTATTTCTTTATGAAGAAAACAACTATGATAAATAAAAGGAAAAGTTTTCTTTGGAAAACAGAGTCTTCAGACTTTTGAATGGAGAGTATGATGATGAGTCAAAAAATATTGTTACTAGGGTTCCAGTTCACACATGCACAATGTTGATAAAGAAAAAAAAAAAAGTCAAAATGTGTTGAAACATATCTTTGTGAGCACTGGATAGCTACTGACAAGTACCCTCAGTAATACATATGTCTTAGTCTCATTGGGTGCCTTCAAAAAAGAAAAAAAAAGTCCAATCAAAACAGTGACTTCCAAATGATCTACATGACTAGTTAAATCCAAGCCAGCAAAGTCATCTCAGAAGGTTATAAAGAACGTTTCTGCGGAGTCCTGATGTGACATTATAGGATAAGCACTAGATTGCTTACTGTATGATGGTTCAAACCCAGCACTTGCTTCTTGGGAACCCTATACAGTATCAGGACGTAACAATAACAATGGGGTAATTTTGACAGATTTTCTAGAAATTCACAGGATGATCATAGAGGCTTATTAGAAAGAAGTTGTAGGAAAATTAAAACTATATTGATGAGAAAAAGGCCCGCAATTTGTGCCAATGATTCTTTCCCCCCTATCAATACAATTCACCAGTTCATTTTTGATGGTATCAAGCACTGTTTTTGATGATGGATGTTTGGAAGAATGATGTTTGGAAAATTCACCCCATCTGTCCCACAGCCCTGATCTTGCCCCTTCAGACTTTCTTTTTTGTTCTCAAAACTCAAACATTTAAAAGGAAAACAATTTTGAGGCCCTTGAGGATCCAGCATTGCCATTTTGAAATGAAGTAACTTGTAAAGCTCAAAATTCTTTGAGGAAGTGTTTGAGAGAGTAGAATCACCTTCAGAGTGTATAGACTTAGATTTAGGATATGTTGAGAAACAACAACTTCATATCATTTTATTTTTCTTAAACAAATATTTATATGATTTTGTAGCAATACTTTTGACTTACATTTGTACTCCGAAAGTATTTTCAAATACAATTAAATAGTTGATTATTGCTTTATTACCAAAAAAACCTGGAGAGGGTGGTATTAAGTACAAAGTATACAAGACAACTATATGAGTTTAAAATTGGTCATAGCAAAGGCAGATTCACAGAAAACCAGGAAAATGTATTTTGTGTTGAATTCATTTGGTGTGGACAGCTTTCACTCTCTATGAATGAATTTATTAGGAGTTCAGATATTTAAATGATTCATTTTCAGAATAGTTCAATATATGGCAAATAGCATTTTGAAATATCAAAATTTGGTATTATAAACATTGTCAAGTTTAATATAAAGCTTTAGATTAGAATGTATGACCAGAATTTATAATTATTTAAAGTGAGATATACAAGGCTATTATTATTTTTTTTAACTTTAAAGAATACCTTTAAAGTTAAGAGAATACCTTGAGTAAAAACCACCTCTGGCTACAAAATCAAATGTTAATAAGTCCTATTAACTTAGAGAATTCACATCTCTGTATTAAACTCTATTTAGACTTATTTCTTGTAAAACTTATTCTGTTTCTAGTCTTAATCTGTGTTGCCAAGAACAGATGGACAAGGAATGGAAACATATTCTTTCAGCTGTAGCCTGCATTAAAATGTGCTTGGCTCTATAGCCTGGGTGTTAATATACTCATTTTTTAGATATATTTCAACCAGAGAATTACACTGTGGCATGCAGTAAAACCCCAGATGTGTACCTAGTGATATTTATAAAACAACAATAACAACAACAAAAACAAGCATAGGAATGAGGCTCACATTTAGTATTACATGTTTTGAACTGCCCGATTCCTAAACAGGTGAAATTTCTTGCTGGTTTGTAATGGTCTGAGGCTGGATGATAGGAACTATTTTACAACAAATGAAACACTTTCTAATAAATTAATCTGTGAACCCTCTTTCCCATGAATCACAGAGAGCTGTCTCTACTCACACCATATTGCTACTGTCTACCAACCTGCTTCTGATTTTACTCTTTCTTGTACTTTGTCTTTTTTACATATAACTATGCAAACTAATCTTATAGTCAATTCTATAGTAAATAAGCAGTAATGAAAACATTTTTAATGGATTTAGAAGACCCAGGCTTTCCCAACGTTTATGTTCTTTTTAACACAAGAATTATATTGGCATAGTGGAATGTTTACAAATTTTGCAAAGGTATACATCATATTCCTTCTTATCATGACGTATTCAGGAAAAAAAAAAAAAAGAAAACCTAAATTTGTGTTGCATAAATTTGGTATTATAGTGCTTTCACCTTTTTTGATCCAGCATGATATGTGTGCCATGACTGTATACAAGTAAGGTCTCCAATGTGTTGTCTTTGATATCAGGGCCCTGAGTGATTTCAGACAAAGAAAGCTTCTATCTATATAATGTTGAATTCTTTGTTCCTATATGTGGTGTTATCTAAAACATAAAATACTTCTTCACATTTTAGCTAAAATTAATTTAAGTACAGTTCTTCACAGATGTCATAAACAATCAGATTAACCTACTTAATTTGTTTGCTGAGTATTGATTTCATACAAAAGAGTTGTTGTTGTTAGGTGCTGTTGAGTCAGTTCCAACCCATAACGACCCTATATAGGGTTTCCAAGGAGTTGCTGGCAATCTTGAACTGTTGACCTTGCAGTTCAAATGGCTTTGCAGTCTGACTCATTAACCCACAGTGCCACACCAGCATTAACAAATTACTGTCCAGGATCTGGCCAGGAGCCAAATCTGTCTTTGTGTACATGTGTGGCTTTTGAGTTAATGATTTTTACATTTTTTAATGGTTGAGAAAAATCAAACAAAGTAGTTGGGGACATCTGAAAACTATATGAAATAAAAATTTCAGAGCCCATAAAATAAGTTTGATTGGAACCCGGCTAGGCTTATTGTTTATGTATCTGTTGTCTATTGCTGCTTTGGCAATTCAGTGGCAGAATTGAATAGTTTTAACAGAGACCTTAGGACTCACAAAACCTAAAATAATGTCATTTGAGCCTTTAGAGAAAAAGTTTGCCAACCTCTGTTTGAGAGAGCTGATCTCTTTGGGCCACTGAGGTTTTCACTTAGTGCCATGCTATAAAGCACCAAATGGCATCATCGTGACCTGAAAGACAAAATGTTCTTCCACAAATTCTATAACATATGCATCCATCATTGAACAACTGTTATCTTTCATGAAGTCTCAGCACACATGTGAACGATGAAGTATGTCACAATCAGTTTGTTATTAATCACAAAATACCCAAGTTTCCAAGTAATTTATTACAAAAGAAACTAGCTTATCTTGATGTATAACATTACACTCAACACTTGGTGTTCTGGTTCGTTTTCTTGAGTTTGAGAAAAAGTAGAGTCATGGATGTTGTTGCTAAGTTCCATCAAATTGGTTCCAACTCTTAGTGACCCTGTATAGGGTTCCTAGGAGCAGCTGGTGGAATTGAACTACCAACCTTACAGTTAACAGTCCAGTGCTTATCCTACCACATTGCATCAAGGCTCCATAAATAGAAAACACACTGGAATTATAAATGTTATTTTCAAATGCCATGGACTCAGTTGTGACTCAAGCAATCCTGTATTGGGTTTCCTAGGCTTTAAGAATCTTTGCAGAAGCAGAAAGCCTCATTTTTTGCCTGCTTAACAGCGGACCACTGAGGCATTGTGGTTCTCAACCTATGTTTATCCTATAGAGCCAATATGACCCTGAGTTACAGATATCAAGTGAAAATTACAACCAGCCACTGTCTAGCCACTGGGGAGTCAGCTCTACCTTGAGAATTCCTGATATTGGGATCTGTGTGCATCTGTTCTAGTAATATTGCCTGGGAAAGTCATCATGAAATTCCATTATCTTTTTAGTCCATTTTCCACAAGCTTTTTGAAGTCCCCTCAATGAATTTGAAAAGGAAAAGAAAATGGAACTTTCTCCAGGAGTTAATATGTCTTTCTAAATATCTCCATGTGGGTAACAGAGTCAAAAGAATATGCCAGATTAGATAGCTTTATATTAAAAAAAAAGTTTATGAGATGCACTTCAGGTTGAAGAAGCCCAATGAAATAATACTGGGTCATATTAGAGCACATTTCTTAACACAGAGTCTGCAGATCTCAATAGGGAAAATACATTTGTATTTTCACTAAGATCTAATTAAAATTGAACACTTGGTTCTAAGATAAATTTAGACAAGAAACCATAGTTGTACTGGCAATGCATGTGACTTTTTGTCACTGAAAGATATCACAGATATTTTGAGATCCCATTAGAGTTGTCACAATATTACAAAATTCTAGTTATGCTTATTATGACTTGGGAATTTTAATAATTATTGACTCTGCAAGATTTTAAAAGTTTGTTAACAAAGAAAAACACATGCTACTAAATAAAACATTTAGCAGCATTTCAATATAATTATCTTCCGTTTGTTGTTATAATTGTTATCCTATTGTTGTTATTGTTGTTGGTAAGTGCCATTGAGTGGGTTCTGACTCATGGTGACCCTGTATAGTGTTTCCAAGAGGAGGTTGGTGGGTTTGAACTTCCAGAATTGTCATTAATAGTCCAGTGCTTATTCCTACAGCACCATACCTACAGTTTATTTTATGAACTTTGAAACCTTATTCTGAGAAGAGGCAGTAGATTTCAGCAGACTATCAAAGGAGGCAAAAATGGTAAGAAAGAAACCCTGTTTTTAGAGCTGGATTTAGCTGTGGTAGAATTCTATCTTTTCCTGAGTATTGCTAGTGTTGCATTATTTGGTTATAGAGGTAATCAGGGGCATGGATGCAACATTCGAATGTCAGGGGCACAGTAGAGATGAGAGAACACAGGAACTGCATAACTAATAAATGGGTAATATTTATTCATAGCTTAATCTCTTCATTATTGACAGTTGTGCTCTGATAATATATTTCATTATGTAATTGTTTCAGACTGCCATATGTGGGAGAACAGAAGAGGATGTATTACAAACACAGACTGAGTGTGGGTGTGAGTTGTAGTGTTTCATGGAATCTAGTGTGTACTGAAGGGAGAGGGAAGGAAGAGTGGGATAGGGCAGGACCCACCCCTTTGTACCTACTGTTCCACAACAGGCTCAACACTATGAGAGACCAGGTACTTTGCTAGACTCATTGACTCTGCAGGGGCATTTTGCAATCATCGGAAATTGCTAATTATATCAACATCTTTTAAGGCCTTATTTTGCCACAGTGAGACGAGGCTGCTTTTAAGTTCTGAGTGTAGATTTTGTGCCTTTCAGTAATATTTAGCTTATCTAGCAACTATTTGAAACATGTCTATGGATCCTGAAAAGGACAACTTTCAGAAAGCCAAGGTAGATATGAAATTGGCCCCACCAAATAAAACAAATTTTATTTCTAGTATTCTTCCTCAGCATACCCAACCATTGTCCATTGATTCTTAATTTAGATGTTCTTCTTGTGAGCATAATTAGCTGTTTTCCCTGACCTCCATAAATTAGGAGATGCAAATTAGAAAAGGGAGTGGGCGGAAGGGGCTGCAGCAATAATTTAGTGATATGAACTCCGTGCTTCACAGTGCATGTATATAAGCATAAAAGCAGGCTCTTAGCACCTTCATGGAATACGCTACACAATTGTAGATGTACTAATAAGGGAGAAAGAAAATGGGAAGGGCCAATATATCCTGCTTCTGTACTATAAGCAAATGTTCTGCTATGGAATTTGTAGACAGTTTTTCATTTAATATTTCCAGAAATCCTTTGACACTGGTATTTTTCTCTTTCAATTATTGATGCAAAAATCATACAACCTGCCCAAGTCTGCATGTACAGTAGTAAATCTGGTTTTGCAATCAGATACACTTGACTCCAAAACCCATGTTACTGCACATACTCACAACAGTAAGTAATAACTAATTACATATGACAGAGGATAAAAAAATACTGTAAAGAAATATATATGATACCTTAAAATGGTACCTCAAAAATTAGATGTCACTACCAAGTTAAAACAAAATATTAAAACTCTCATTCATAATGAGTACTCTAGGTCATGTTTGTACAAATACTCTAAAGAATTTGTCAATAAATAAATAAATAAATAAATAAAAAGACCTAGAAGTTAAAAATAATTTTTGGAGAGATTTCCATCAATAATACTAAAATAAAAAAACTTAAAAGATTGGGGTCTGATATATAAATAGATAAATGAGTTATTTGTTAAACCTAACAAATCAAAATATCACTTTATTTTTTGGGATCAGATAAATGAAAAATTAAGAGACATATACAGAAATACAAAGGGGCTTCAAAAAAGTTCATAAAACCATGGAATTGAGAGGTAATGAATTTTTTCATAAATCTTTGGAGTCTTCTTGTACATACGTACACAAATCTCACACATGGAACAATCACTACCACCAATTCATTACATGTGGGTTTGATGTTGTTCAGTGGGTAAATTCTTGCCTTCCACATGAACTTGATACACAGCACCACCAGCCTGTCAGTGGAGGTTTGTATATTGCTATGAGTCAGAATGGACTCATAGCAGTCGGCTTTATGATATTGAACAGGTTTCAAAATACTTTGCAGATATGAGGAAAGAAGACCTTGTGATCTACTTCCAAAAATTCAGTCAATAATCCACACTGTGGATTACAACCTACCATTGGGTTGTGTGAGTTGGGGCCACCTCAGTGACAGCTAATAATTATGCATATATGTGTTTATGTGTACATACACACATACACACACATTTAAATGTTTATGATAGAATTACATGCTGTTGCTGTTGTTGTTAAGGGACTTTGAGTCAGTTCCAACCCATAGTAACCATAAACAAAACAGAATGAAACCCTTCCCCATCCAGCACCTTACTCATAATCTTTGTTATGCCTGACCTCACTGCTATTGCCACTGTATCAATCCATTTTGTTGGGGGAATTCTTCTTTGTCGCTGACCCTCTACTTCACCAAGCATGATGTCCTTCACCAGAGACTAGTCCCTCCTGATAATTTGTCTAAAGTATGAATGATGAAGTCTTGCCATCTTGGCTCCTAAGAAAAATTCTGACTTGATTTCTTCCAACACACATTTGTTTGTTCTTCTAGAGTCCATGGTACTTTTAATATTCTTTGCTAACACCATCACTGAAGTGCATCAATTCTTCTCTGGTCTTCTTTATTCATTGTCCAACTTTCATATTCATATGACACTTTTGAAAATACCATGGCATGGGTCAGACATATTGTAGTCCTCAAACTGACATCTTTGCTCCTTCCTGAATACTTTAAAGACGTCTTATGCAGCAGATTTGCCTACTGCAATAAATCATTTGATTTTTTGCTACTTCCATGTGTGTTGATCATCTATAGATCACACATTGTCAATGAGTCTTCTTCTAATTCTGAAACCACGTTTTTCTTAATATAATCCAATTTCTCAGATTTCTTCAGTATTAAGTATTGGGAAAGAATACAACACTAAATTGTATTCTTTTTTTTAGTGATAAATTGATTTATTGGCAGCAGCTGGGTGGCAGGGCAATACAGACATTCAATTATGCTGGAGCCCCAATAAATAAAATATTGGTTAATTTTTAAATATATATATATATATATACCTGTCTGCCACCCCAAACCTGATGGTGTCCTAGGTCAAATTTAAATGATCTTACTTTCATAATCCTCTGATTCTAGTTTGCATAGTTGAGACAAACTCTAGGTATAAGTAAGGTTTTCAGGGCTCAAAAACTGCTTATACAAAATCAAATTTTAAAAGAATGTTGCTCTCTAAACAATTTAACCTTACTGTATGTACAGAAGAAATAATAGTGCAAATCATACCATAATCACATTGAACATCTGAGGCAATTTAACCTTTCATACACCCCATTACTTTAAGACCTTGCTCTGAATGTTTTCTTGCTTTGTCTTCTTTGTATTCCCAATAGCCAAAGATTCTTTCCATCTTTACTTCCTTATATTCCTGTACCACCTCCTCCAAAGGCACCATGTTGTGCTGTTTGTGGCTCCTGGATTCTTAATACACTACACACTTGGTTTCTTTGTTGTCTTCACCGAAGAGTTTCTGTGCACAACTTCCCTAATTTTAAAGCATTCAGTATAACCTCATTCTATTTGAATGACTGCCTTTCGGTCCATGTACAGGTTCCTCATGAACACAATTAAGTGGAATACTCATTGTTTACAGTGCTATCTGGTGTGGCGCTGTGGGTTAATGTGCCAGACTGCAAGGTTTCTGGCTCAAACTCACCAGCTGCTCCTCATAAACCCTATACAGACTCGCTATCAGTCGTAACTGACTCAATGGCACTTAGCAACAACCACAGTACTACCAGTGATTTGTCATGGCACTAACAGTAAAAAATCTCTGCATAGTCAATAAAGCACAGGTTAATATCTTTCTGGTATTTTTTGCCTTCAGTCAAGATTCACTTTAACAATGATATCCTTAGTTCCACATCCTCATTTGAATCCATCTTGAACCATTGAGAGATCCCCGTCAATACACTGTTGCAGCCAGTTTTGAATGATCTTTAGTAAAAATTTACCTGCATATGATATTAATGCTATTCACTTAGATTCTGTGCTTCACAGTATATGTATGTACGTCTAGAAGCAGGCTCCTAGCACCTTCACGGAATACACTACACAGTTGCAGATGTACAAACAAAGGAACAAGTATCACATACCTATGCTTAAAAATGGATTTTAAACAACGGATTTGATCATCTATTCTAAATCTATCTGGTTTGAAAATCACCAGTCTGAACTGAGTATAACTTTATATGTTTTGATTCTAAAATTCTGAACTTTTTCAAATGGATCCAAAAATGGATAAAATAGTAACCACAGTATGGCTTATAGTCAGTAACCTCCCAAAGCAATCCAGAACTTGCATATCACATTGTTATGGCATGCTTAAAAAGTGATCTTCATCTTTATTCATACAATCTAAGAAATCATGAGCATTTCATTTACATGGCCCACCGATAACAAGTTTAAAGACTTCCCACAACAGTCCACTGCTGCAACTGACAACACGCATTATCAGTAAATGGAGAGTTTCTGAGCACAAGCTAGCAATGAATATGAGGGTTTGAGTCAGTTTGTTCTTGTTAAGCTTTGTGGAGGGACTGAGCACTCTGGCTTGTTTTCTGTGTGAATGAGCCATTGGTGTGTGTGGGAATGTTTTCACAGCACCATGCTTGCCCTGCCCTTTTCCATAAACCAAGCTCCTTCACATGTCTCCTCATATTTGTGCCATCACTAAACAAAGCAAGTGCTCATGAATGAAGACTGATGTCAGCAGATTCTGAATAGCTTCTGGAGGGGCCCTACCCTCATGCCTGCTAAGGAGATGAAGTCACCAAGGAGATGCCCAACTTTTTTTTTTTTTTTTTTAAGAATTAAGCAGTTCCAGCAATTAAGAGAAAAAAAAAAATTGTAGGATGAAGTGTGAATATTACATTGCATATGACTATGCAGTCTTTACATTAAATTTTCAAAAACACTATTAAATTTACTTTCCTGATGCATTTTATAGAATATAATGAGATATTTTAATGGTTTATTTTACTTTCAATGAAATATAAAAGACACTTCTGAAAAGTAATGAAATGTTCCAAACATGACAATACATTTGAAACTCGCTTATGAACTTAATACTGAAAGCAAAATAAGAACAAAGCAAGAATGATGTATACGAATAAATTTTTTTCCTGTATAATGAAGCTGTTTCTTATATTCAATTTATCTTGGTTATATATATATATTATACTCCTAGCAAGAGATTGAGAGACTCTGTTGTACAGGGGCTTAATGTACTTTCTCAAATATTTGCATAAAACACTGCTGTAAGAAGTAAATCTTCCTCTCCTGGCAGTTTGTCATCAGAGAGACAATATGAGTAAATAGAATTAAATCCCAGCAACCTTCATTTGTAATTTTTGTTAGATAAAATATAGGATTATGTCCTGAAATCTAGTGTCTTATCAGAGGAAACCTGCTGAGTTCAAGGCACTATGCTATAGGGATGCCATAGTTTCTGGTTAGAATAGTGTGTGTTCAAGAAGTTTTGCTATTATACAGGATTGAGCAGTCTCCTCTCATGAGCTAAGGCACTGCTATGGTCTCAAACACTAGCAAGTCAACACATTTAATAACCTCACAGTTTAATGATGACTGATTCTTGACTCATCAGTGCTTCTAGGAAAGAATTATTACAGTCATGGAAGACTCTACGTAATTGGTTTTCTCATGTTTTAAAAACTGGCAATAGATTGTAAACAGATGGACCATCATCTAATAGGCTATCTGTTAACAAGTTAGCATAGATTACTGTACACCTGAATTTTTCTATTTTGTATACAAGTGTATTTTCCCTTTTTATTTCATTCATAGGAAATAAGATCATTTTATTTTAAGACCTTATGGCTACCAAAAAAAAAAAAAATTATATTGCTGTCTCAAATTACCAAATGGAAATAATGTTGAAACAAATAGATTTATTTGGAAGAATTTATATAATTAATCCCATTTGTAAGTACTTAAAAGAAATACAATATCCTTTTTCATGCCAATTATGGAGTTAGCAGAGAAATCCATTCCACACTCAAAAACATGTAGGAGAGAAAACTTGAGAACTATTACTAAATATGAGATTTTCAATATCAGAGCACCACATGGCTCTTATTAACCATCTACTCACAAGTGTCCAAATAAATTGAATTTAAAAAAAGGGAAAAGAAAGGTAGAATAAATCCTTGTATATAAGGCTTGTTGAGGAGATTTATATAAATACAATAATTTCCATGGTAAACTTGTCTTTATATTTTGAAAAGCCTGTCTTTCATTTTGACAAAAGCACTGTACTGATATTAATCTACCTTTTAGGAAATACAAAAGCATTTATGACTAATAATGATGTAAAAATAAAAATTAGACGTTCAAAGTACCCTCATCACTAACAAAAAATTAAGTCTATAGGAGAAGTTCAATGCACTCAGATTTCCAACACTGTGAAACTAAGGACTTTATCTTTGCTTTCATTCAGAGAGCTGTTTTGGAGGTGGGGAAAGCCAAAATCTCTTTCATACTACAAACTTTACTAATATAATTCATTCTACTCCTACCTCCTCTTACAAGAATTATGTCCTTTTAATAGTTTCAAATACTACTGCACTGATAACTCTTAGTATAAGAAAAAAAAAATCTATTTAGCTGTATTCTTTAAAAGTTATTTGTTTAAAAAGGCTTCACTGTATTAGTCTTGTAGTCCTTCATACAACAGAACAAAAGCAGTTCTATGAAAGAAGGCTAAACTTGGAGAAACCGTAAAAAAAAAAAAAAAAAGAAAAAAAAGCAAAGTTCCTCTCTGTTTTTATCAAATTTGATTGCTGCAGCTGTTCCCAGTTTCTGTATTTTAAAAATAGCCTTATTCAGTGCCTTGTTGGCTAAAGGCCAGAGTGCCATTAGAACATGCTGTACGGAAAACCTCTATTCAGTTACAGATACAGAAATATATTTAAGATCAGTGGGGGTCATCTGAAGCAAACACTTGTAAAGGAAAATAGAATTTTAATGTGCTTGAACTGATCACCACTTTTAACATATAGCTTAAAACACACATTCAGAACACCCCTATCAATTTCATTTTTCCTAATCAGGTAAATATGCATAGTAAGCATTAGCTTTATTGGAAAATATTATTAGAAAGATCTGTTCCTCAATAGCATTGTATAGCTGAGATATACGTTCCAAACAATATCTACCAGTGTTTTTTGTTTGACAAATCCAATGAAGAGTTGGGCATTATTGAGCAAATGCTACAAAGAGAATCACAACTTCTTTCTGATGTAGACCATCTTATATATCATGAATGAAATAGACCAACCTGTTCAAGAAAATGAATCTAGGGACTCATTCTGAACTGATACATTTATTCAATTTTTCATTCAAAATGAGCAACGGTAGGGTCAAAGAATTGAATAATTTAGTTGAGTCTCAGAACTGAGCACAACGTATACTCAGTTCTTTCCTTTTTCCATTTAGGCGAAGCAAAGAATTTAAAGTAGCATTTGAGAATACACAGATTAATAAAGAAATGTTAATTTGAGTTGCAAGTAGAAAGAATCTATTCTTCATAGATCGTGGATAAAAGAAGGAATTTTTGAAGCCAAGGAATAAGAGATGTGAGCTAGAACTGGGAAGTAGAGGTCTAGAGAGAACCTTTAGGGAGAAAAGATACTGAAAACCTAAGGGATAGCGAAATAGCCTAGGTCTAGGGATTCTGGAAAGACAGTGGCTTAAACAGACCATCTTTCTGACCTTCCACTACAAATACAATAAGAAAAACAAGGAAACTGTGCTTGCCTTTGAGAGTTTCTGAATTGAGGAGCTGATGAAAGCAGTGGGGAACTTGTACAAACAGCCAAATATCAACAGAGTCACATACAGTGTGGAAATTTCTTCTCTTACCACCCTTGCCTCTCCCCACCCCCAACCACTTGAGCCGCTGGTTGCTGTGAACTGGTGAAGTGACCACAGAAAAGAGCCTGTTTCTCTTACCACCACAGCCTATGGTTGTGCAGAGATGGGGCCCCAAGTTTCTGCTCTGAAATCAACAAGGTAGACCTCCCACTTGGTCCTATACAGGGTCACTGTGAGTTGGAACTGACTCGATGACACTTAACAACAGCCAATAGAGTCAGGAGGTAGAGGATGGTGTTGGAGTGGGAATGGGATTTGGTAGGAAAAAGGCAGAACTTCCTGGAAGTCGATTTGGAGTATGACAACTTTCCCCCCATCCCAGAACACTCATCTACAAGCCAGATGTGAATTGCTACAAAAGATCCCTGCATAGGAGACAATTCCCACAGTTAGCACTCTACCTGCATCCCAGCACACTCCATAGTTCTGGCCTATGAAACAAGCATCAGAAATCTCCCCCAGGGCCACTTAGAGTTAGTCTGTCCCCACTTCCATTTGGCACTAAGCACTGTTGACTGAGGAGTCCTGGTGTGGCGCCAGACTGCAAAACTGTTTGAACTGCAAGGTCGGCGGTTCAAATTCACCAGAGGCTCCTCAGAACCAAGTCGACAGCACTTAACAACAATGACAACTGTTGATTGAAGCTGCTGTATGACAGAAAGCAGAAATGATCGACAGAGGTTACACTCACAGCCAACATACTGCAACAGAGGGTTCTGATAGCAACAAGGCAGACAGACCTCCTGGGAGACTGAAGATCTATTCAGAGTTTGGCAAACCCTCAGCCAATCAGCAAGTGGCAGCTGCTGGACTGATACTAGAGAGAGCTCCCAATAGTGGAGTCATGAGGTGTGTTGCCTAAGTGAAGATTACTCACCTGCACTACCACAGGGTCATTGGGGTTCTGAAATCAACAAAAACAAATCTCTAGGCAATCCTTCCGGGGAGTGTCAGGCCCTCCTTCTGAAATGGAGGAAAATATGCCCTTGATTCCCTTGAATTTCAGCTCAGATATAAGTAAACTCATAGAGAAAGGCATGAAACCTTGGACAAATCTGCAGCTCTTAACTCAGTCCCAAAAGTGGATCACAGGGTATGGTTTTTTAAACTAAAGCAGTTGTAGAGAAGGGAAGCAAATAAAAACACAGAAAAAGGATTAGTTCCCTGATGAATAGATTGCTTAGTATATGATATCTCACCTGAGTGGTACTGCCCACGGGTGGACAGACTGACCATGACATATTACTTGTTATATTTAAGAGAGATTGAGAGTTGAAAACTAATGAAACCAGGGAGGGAGGAGCTATCACAGAGAGGGAGAGAAATTGGTACACAAAGGCCAAAGGCCTTTTTATTTTTTGCAGACAGTAATGTGAGCGAGGCCATCAAATATTGGAGAAAACTGATCAAATTAAGGCCCTCAATAATCCCCATGTCTCAACAAAAAAATTATAAGACACACAAAGGACAGAGAAATAATAGCCTATTTAAATGACATGATGAAGAAAGTGAAAGCATGTCTACAGATTACCACATAATGAAAAGAATGGAGGAATGAAATAAACAGTGTTAAACATAATTAAAGAACTAAGGGGAGACACAAAGAGATTAAAGAAGTAAGTTAAAACAATGCATGAACAAAATGAGAATCTAAAAAAGGACATATTACAACTGCAAGAGACAATAACTGAAATGAGAAACACAATGTGAGGACTCAACAAGAGATTTAATCAGGCAGAAGATCAGTGAATTAGAAGATAAGACTGTTAAAATTACAGACACTGAAGAGCAACAAGAATGGAAGCTTAGGAAGGTTCAGAACAGTTTACTGGAATTGTGGGACAACAAGAGACCTAATATATGTATCATCAGAATTCCAGAAACTGATGAGCAAGAGAAAGGAAAAGAAAGAATATTTAAAGGATATGAGTTCTGTAGGTGGAAGGGAAGACATTAGAAAGTATCTCAAAGCTATACATGAAAAGAAAGATCACAAATAAAGGGACATGCATGGACCAGTATAAGGGCTAATGGTAAGGCATTCATACTTAATTACTCTGAATATGTTGTCCTTCATGTTTTTAATAACAAATATATTAAAAATCAGTGGCAAAATTATGTTACAGGACACATGAAATATTAAGAAACAATTTCTGGTAACAACAAAACAAGGCAGAAGAAGAAAAAGAGATACAGAATTTCTTGTATGTTACGGAAGTTAGGTTGGCTCCAATTTATCCCAAAATGTTATAAATACAAGTTTTTGAGTATGTTTTGATAAAATTTCTTATGGTTATCATGAATATTATATATATTCCATGATTATAGATTGGAAAATTTAATGTTGTTAATTAATAAAAATTTTAAATAATATAATTAAATGTATTATAAATTTAATAAATTAAAATTTAATATTGTTAGATTTTAATATGTCAGTACTACCTAAAGTGTTCTATACATTCAATGCAACCCCAATAAGAGAATCCAACAGTCTTATTTACAAAAATAGAAACATCAACATTCAACTTCATATGGAGTGGCTGTTGTTGTTGTTGTTGTTGTCAGGTGCCATCGAGTCGGAACCGACTCATAGCGACTCCATGCACAGCAGAACGAAACAATGTTCGATCCTGGGCCAACCTCACCACCGCTGCCACCCCCGAGTCCATCAATGATGCCACCTGGCCGATCCATCTCGTTGGAGGTCTTCCTCTTTTTCTCTGACCCTCCACCCTACCCAGCATGACATCCTTCTCCAACGATTGTTTCCTCCGGACTACATGTCCAAAGTAGGAGAGACGAAGCTTAGCCATCCTGGCCTCCAAGGAGCACTCTGGCTGCACTTCTTCCAAAACAGATCTATTGGTTCTTTTGGCAGTCCATGGCACCCTCAGTATTCTCCTCCAACACCACAACTCAAAGGCATCAATTCTTCTACGATCCTCTTTATTCACTGTCCAGCTTTCGCATCCATATGAGGCTATTGAAAACACAATGGCCTGGGTCAGGCGCACCCTAGTCCTCAAGCTGACATCTCTGCTCTTCAATACTTTAAAAAGTTCCTGTGCAGCAGATTTGCCCAGTGCAATACGTCGTCTGATCTCTTGACTGCTACTTCCGCGAGTGTTGATAGTTGATCCAAGAAGAATGAAGTCCTTGACAACTTCAATCCTTTCTCCATTGATAAGAATGTTGTTTATTGGTCCAGTGGTGAGGATTTTTGTTTTCTTGACATTGAGATGCAATCCATATCGAAGGCTGTGCTCTTTAATCTTCATAAGTAAATATTTCAAGTCCTCTTCACTTTCAGCGATCAAGGTTGTATCATCTGCATATCGCAGGTTGTTAATGAGTCTTCCTCCAATCCTGATGCCACGTTTTTCTTCATAGAACCCAGCTTCTCGTATTATTTGCTCAGCATACAGGTTGAACAAGTATGGTGAAAGAATACAACCCTGTCTCACACCTTTCCCAATTTTAAAACTTTCAGTGTTCCCATGAGGCCCCAAATAGTTAAAGCAATGTTAAAAGAGAAGGATAAAGTAGGAGGACTCACATTTCCTGATTTTAAAACATACCATAAAGCTACAGTAATCAAAATAGCTTGGTACTGGTATAAAGTAGACAGACCAGAGGGATAGAACTGAAAGACCAGAAATTAGCACACATATTTCTGGTCTACTGATTTTTAACAAGTATGCTATATCCATTTTATGGTGAAAAAAAGAGTCTTTCCAATAAATGTTGCTGAGTAAATTGGATTTTCACATGTAGAAAATAAATAAGGATCTTAATTCCACACTGCACAAAAACAAATTCAAACTGGATTAAGGACCTCATTATGCAAATGAAAAGCATAAAAGTCTTTAAAGAACAAGCAGGGACAGTCCTGTCAGGCTTAGCTTTCAATATTGCAGTATCATATAAAATAAAGGCATAGCCGTGGAAAAAGTAAATAAATAGAACCGTGTAAAAAAGTCTTTCTCATCAAAAGACTTTAACAAAAAATTAAAAAGAG
This sequence comes from Chrysochloris asiatica, assembly GCF_000296735.1. Taxonomy (NCBI): domain Eukaryota; kingdom Metazoa; phylum Chordata; class Mammalia; order Afrosoricida; family Chrysochloridae; genus Chrysochloris; species Chrysochloris asiatica. The sequence continues at coordinate 517,164 of NW_006408528.1, read as the reverse complement.
ACAAGCTAACAACTGGGAGATTGTCTTTGAAAACTATTTGACAAGAAATCAAATAACCAAGGTATATATAAATTTTGACAACTTAAGAGAACAGAATGACAAATAGTTCTATCATAACATGGGCAAAGGACTTGAATAGACATTTTACCAAGACAACATTCAAATAGTCACCAAACAAAAAAGATACTTAGGATCATTAGATAGGCACCATAGAGACTCAGATCAAAACCACAGTGATATACCATTTCACTCCCAGTAGGATGGCTAAGGAGAAAAAGAAAGCAACAAACAGAAATTAACAAATGTTGGCAGAATACGGAGAAATTGGAACCCTTATTTATTGCTGATGGGAATATAAAATGTTACAGCTGTGATGAAAATGGTAGGGAGATTCCTCAAAAGAAGTTAAAAAAGTAAAACAACAACACTATGACTCAGCAATTCCATATTCCTAGGTACCTGGTGTGACGTCATAGGTAGGATAAGCACTGGATTGCTAACCAAAAAGTCAGTGGTTCAAACCCTGCTGCTTCAGGAAATCCTATACAGGGTTGCTATGAGTTAGAACTAACTCAATGATGCTTAACAACAACAGGTATATACCCCAAGAATTGAAAGCTGAGACTCAAAATTAGACTTGTATACCAGTGTTATTTGGAGCAATATTAACAGTAGTCAAAAGTTGAAAACAACCATAATGTCAATCAACAGAGGGATGAATAAACAAAATGTAGTACATACATACAAAAGAATACTACTCAGCCAGTAGGAGAAATTAAGTCTTGATGCATGCTCTAATATAGATGGAGCTTGAAGACATTATGAAAGTAAAGTAAATCAATCACCTGAGGATACATATTGTACGACTTCACTGACATGAAACATCAAGAAAAGGCAAATGCATAAAGACTAAAGTTTACTAGTGATTACCCGGGCATGAAGGAGGAGGAAAGGGGAATCTGCAATCATGAAAATATCACTTTAAGAAGAGGGCTGCTATCAATAAGTTGTTCACCTCTAAAAAGCTGAATTGGTAGGAGTTGTGAGATAGGTATACGATTTACAACCTTAACCAAAGAAGAAGAGTAGTTGCTGAAGCTGCTATGTACAACCAAAAAACTCATGGGACTTGCTCCCTTGATATTGAGGTTTAGGGTCATGATTTCATGGTCCATCCCAGGTAATTGGCCTAATAACATGCTTAGTGCTTCTTTTCTATCGCCTAGGTCAATACATAGTACTTGGGGTCTTAAAATCTTGCAAGTGACTTTTCAAGTAACAACGAGTTTTTATTCACCTGTAACTATTTAGAGGAAGGAGAGTCAGGGATAGGAAAAGGATATGTAATGTATGGCTAATTGCCTCTATGAACACTTGTCTCTTTTATCATAAGACCAGTGGTGGTGGTAGTTATGTGCCATTGAGTCAGTTCCGACTCATAGTGACCCTGTACAGCATTTGTTGTTGTTGTTGTTAAGTACTGTGGAGTTGGTTCTGACACTTAGTGACCTGTACAGGGTTTCTGAGGCTGTAAATCTTTATGGCAGCAGAAAGCCTCATCTTTCTCCCGCAGAACAGCTCGTAGTTCTGAACTGCTGACCCTGAGGTTAGCAGCCCGATTCATAACCACTACAATACTGGAGTTCCATAGAAGACCAGTAGAACTGGATAATGTCTGCTTAAAATTATTGGTAGAAGATTCCATGAAAGAATCCTGATCAAAAGGGAAAAAAATGCATCACAGCATTTCAAATTCATATTGACTCCAAACATTCTGAAACTATGAAGATTGAATGAAACCCTGAAATCACTGCTTTGAGATAATCTTTAAACTTAAAACAAAAATATACCCTGAAGTATTTTCAAAACCAAAAAGTAGTTTAGTTTAAGCAATGTTGCAGGATAAGCATCAGACTGCTAATCACAGGTTGGCAGTTCAAACCCATTAACTGTTCCTCAAAAACACTATACAGGGTTGCTATGAGTTGAGACTGACTCAGTAGCACTTAACGACAACAAAAAGCCCCAACAACGCTGCCTTGAGTAAAATGCTCTTTTAAAAACAATTGGGAATCCAAGAGTCCTGGTGTGGTGCTGTGGGTTAATGCACTGGACTTCAAAGTTGGTTTGAACAGCAAATGGCACTTAACAACAACAACAATAGAGAATCAAAGTAATAACATCAACACGAAAGGTTACATAGGAATATTAGGGGACAATGAATTTATGTTAATGGGGGAGAACAATTCAGAAAAGGAGGATGAGAATGGTTAAAAAACCTGAAGTATATAATCAATATCATTAAGTGGAATATGTAGAAACTGTTGATTTGATGTATGTTTTCTGTGTATATTCTTGGCAATAAGAAAATGAATAAATAAAATTATATTTAAAAAGTTTAGATTCATATTAAGGACATGTTGTAGTGGTGGTAGCTGGCCATGAACAGTAAGTTCTGACTCATAGTGACCTTGTACAGGCTTTCTGAGGCTATAAATCTTTCCTGGCTCTGAAAGCCTCATCTTTCTCGTTCCGATTGCCTGGTAGATCTGAACTGCTGACAATGCGCTGGGTTGGCCGTCCAATGTATAACCCACTACACTACCAGAGATCCTTAAGGAAATGTATACAAGTCATATAGAAATAAAGCATATAAAACTTTTCATTTCTTGCAAGCTAGCATATTAGCCTGCCAAAGTTTCATGGAGACTGGTAGAAGTTTCTAGGGTCAGATACCAACAACTATTTTACACATAGGAATAGCAATAGTCTGTGTATCAGCATCTGTGTCAGTTCTCTGAACCTCAGTTTCAATAGGCTGAAACAAAGAAGGCCTGCTGATACCTGCACACAAAATGTGTTGTATTATAGGAAAGTAACCTTGAGCTTAGAAAAGTTGAATCTTTTATAGTGAGCAATAAGTTTGCCTGGCTTTTTTGCCACAGGGATCTTTCATTTTTATATTGGACAGTAAGCAACTTGCCCTTTGTTCTAGAAGGACCACTATTTTTATCTTCCAAGGCTAATCACAGTTCAAATAGCCTTGAAAAGAGACAGGGTGGGTTGGTGGGTGGGTGAGGGAAAGGTAGTTCTGCTTGTGCAGAAATCAGAGAATTATTTTTCAACTCAGTACTTAGTTTCCTTCATTTCTGTCCTCTGCATCTTCACAGCAAAAAAAAAAACAACAAAAAAAAACACAAAACAAAAGCAAACACACCTTTAATATTTGACAAACTATTAAGAACTTCAAGGATCTTATTCAAATGCTGCTCCTTCCTGACCTTCAGCCCTTTCCTCTGAAGCTCTATTACCTCTTTCACTTTGCATTTGTTTGTGCTTTTTAGGAAGGTTGTTGTTGTTATGTGCCATGGAGTCTATTCTGACTCAGCAACCCTGCAAATGGTTTCCGAGGCTGTAAATCTTTAAGGGAGCAGAAAACCTCAACTTTCTCCTGCAGAACAGCTGGTAGTTTTAAACTGCTGACCATGAGATTAGCAGCTTGATTCGTAAACACCACGCTACCAGAGCTCCTTTTTTGGGAGGCAGTGAATGCAATAATGTTTACACACATAAGATAATTTGCATTTACTTTACCCTATCTACTTGTAGAGTCATAGTGTGGTGCAGTGGGTTAAGGCGCTGGACTGCAAAGTCAATTTGAACTGCAAGGTCGGCAGTTCAAGCTCACTAGCTGCTTCTTGGAGACCCTACACAACGTGGCTATGGGTCACAACTGACTTGATGGCACTTAACAACAGTATAGCAGATTGTTTTTTGAGGTCAGGGGCTAGATATTGTTTACAATTGCTATATTGTTTTTATGTTTTATGTTTAATTTACTCTTAGCATAGTGCCTGGCAAATAAACAATTGCTTAGAATATAACTACTTAAATCTCTATACAAAGTCCACTATGTGTTTGAGTTTTACTACATTTTGTTGCTATTGTTAGGTGCAAGTCAGTTCTGACTCATAGCAACCTTATGAACAACAGAACGAAACACTGCCCTGTCCCACACCATCTCACAATTATTTTCATATTTAAGCCTATTGTTTTTGCCATTGTGTCAATCCAGCTCATTGGGGTCTTCCTCTTTTACTCTGATCCTCCACTTTACCATTCCTGATGTTCTCCTGGACTGGACACCCCTGATAACATGTCCAAAGTATGAGAGACAAATTCTGGATGCCTTCCTTCCAAAACAGATTTGTTTTCCTAGCAGCCCATGTGCCTTTAATATTATTCAATATAATAATTCAAATGTACTGTTTCTTCTACAGTCTTTACTCATTGGCCAACTTTCACATACATAAGTTGTTGTTAAGTGTTATAGAGTTGGTTCCAACTCAGCAACCTTGTATAGGGTTTCCAAGGAGCGACTGGAAGATTTGAACTGCCAGCCTTGCAGTTCAAAGTGCAGTTCAAAGTGACTTTGAGGTCAAGTACATACTCTACAGTGCCACGATCACATATAAGGTGACTGACAATACCACAGCTTGGGTGAAGCACATCGTAATACTCAAACTGACAGCTTTGCTCTTAAACATTTTAAAGAGGTCTTGTCCAACAGATTTGCTTCATGCAATACATTGCTAGATTTCTTGACTGCTACTTCCATGAGTGTTAATTGTGGATTCAAACAAAATGAAGTCTTTGACAACTTCAATCTTTTCTTCATTTATCATGATGTCATTTATTGGTCTAGTTGTGAAGATTTTTGTTTTCTTTACACTGAGATGTAATCCAAAGGCTGTGGTGGTGGTTATGTGTCGTGGAGTCGGTTCCAACTCATAGCAACCCTGTACAGGGTTTCCGAGTCTGTAAATCTTTACAGGAGCAGAATGCTTCATCTTTCTCCCGCAGAACAGCTGGTAGTTTTGAACTGTTGACCTTGCGGTTTGCAGCCTGATTTGTAACCACTACGCTACCAGAACTCCATAATCCAAAGGCTTTATGTAGTTTTTTTTATCTTCTTCAGAAAATGTTTTAAGCCATCTTTACTTCTAGCAAGTAAGGTTGTATCATCTACATATTGCAGGTTTTTAATGAGTCGTCTTCCAATTCTGATGCTATGTTCTTCTTCATGTAATACAGTTCCTTGGATTATTTGTGCTGCATAAATCTGAATAAGTATGATGAAAAGATACAACCCTGATGCACACCTTTTCTGATTTTAAACCATATAATCCATCAATATCACAAATCAATGCTAGAATTTTTGTTCAGTTCTTTCAACTTGAGAAATGTTGACTGTTCTTTTTCCTTTTGATGCTCTAATTCCAGGTCTTTGCACATTTCATTATAATACTTTGCTTTTTCTCCTCAAGCAGCTTTTGAAATTTTCTGTTGCTCTTTTACTTCCTTATATCTTCTAGTTGCTTTAGCTTGTCTACACAAGAACAAGTTGTGGAGTCTCCTCTAACATCCATTTTTGTCTTTTCTTTCTTTCTTGTCTTTTTAATGACCTTTTGCTTTCTTTCTATATGATGTCCACCCCACAATTCTTCTGTCTTCGGTCACTAGTGTTCGATGTGCCAAATTTTTTCTTGAGATGAAATATGCTCAGATGGAATATATTCAAGGTCATATTTTGGCTCTTGCTTCAGTTTTTTTCAGCTTCAGCCTGAACTTGCGTATGAGCAATTGATGATCTGTTCCACAATCTGCCACTTGTTTTAGTTGATGATATTGAGCTTCTCCACTGTTTACTCCCACAGATGTAGTCAATTTGATTCCTGTATATTCAGTCTGGTAAAACCCATGTGTATGGTTGCCATTTATATTATTTCAAATAGGTATTTGCAATCAATAAGTCATTGATCTTGCAAAATTTTATCATGCATTCTCCAGAATCTTTCTATCACCAAGGTCTTGTTTTCTAACTACCGATCATTCCTCTTAGTTTCCAACTTTGACATTCTAAATGTGAGAAGTATTAGTGTGTCTTGATTGTATGTTTGATTAATTTCTGACTACAGAATTTGGTACAGTTCTTCAATGTCATCATCACTGACTTTAGTGGTTTGGTATATAAATATGAATAATAATGGTATTAACTGGTTTTCCTTGTAGGTGTATGCATATTATCCAATCACAGAAGGCATTGTACGTCAAAGCACACCTTGAAAAATTTTTTTTTCATGATGAATGTGATGCCATTCCTCTTCAATTTGTTGTTCCCAGCATAGTAAGCCACATGATTATCAGATTCAAAATTGCCAATAATTGACTATTTCAACTCACTAATGCCAAGGATATTGATCTTTCTCCATTCAATTTCACTTTTTATAGCTTCCAATTTTCCTAGATTCATACTTTGTACATTCCATATTCCAATTGCTAATGCATATTTTCAGTTGTTTCTCCTCATTATGATTTGTGCCCTATCAACAAATGTAGGTAAAAAGTGAAAGTATTGCTCCATTCACACCATTAGAGTCAACTGTACTTTGAGAAATGAGCTATTCCCAGTTGCATTTTGAGTCTTTTACCCTGAGGAGCTCATCTTCTGGCACAGTATCTGACAAAGTCCCTCTGCTAGTCATAATGTTTTAATCTTTTGACACTATATCTAAGAATGTTCTACTGCTATTCATAAGGTTTTCAGTGGATAACCATTCAGATGTATTCTTTTCCTAGTCTGTCTTTGTCTGACAGTTCAGCCGAAACCTGTCCACCATGTGTGACACTGCTAGTATTTAAAATGCCAGTGGCATAAGTTGTAGCAACAGTGCAACACACGTCAACACAGTATGTCAAACTGACAGACAAGTAATGGCACTATATTTTAGCATCTGGAAAATATTTAAAATAGCAGTAGGTCTGGAGAGAGGGTCACACAATTTTGAGTTAATAGTAAAATAAATATGCATACTTATTTCATTGTTGAAAACTTCATACCAGCTTCTACTTTACCAGTTACCATCAATTTCAACTCACAGAGACCGTATTACAGGGCAGAGTAGAACAGTCCCATAGGGTTTCTATAGTTGTAATCTTTATGGATCTCCTGTGGAATGACTGATGGGTTCAAACTGCTAATCTGTTTTTCAGCAACTGAATTCTTAACCACTGTTCTACCAGAGTGCCTAGATTCTACATTATCTATCTAATATTTTGACTTATATAAGTACACTCCCTTTTCTAAGATTGCTGCCTAGTTCCCAACATATGAAACTATTTAAAAAATATAATCTATTGATGGAGAACTATATTTTTATTATTAATATTTTATTGCAATACTTTTAAAACAACAACAACAACACTAGAATGACACAGTAGGAAGAGCATTATATTAGGAAGACTTAGCGTTATTGTCTGTTCATCATCAGTGTATCATGAGTTTTTGCCATTTAATTACCCAGGGCCTGGATTGCTTTATACAACATTTAAGGTTTCTTAGTAAAATCAATGTTTCTGAGGTCCAGCCATAGTTCTGCCTGTACGAGTTGTTCTTTCCTGCTAGTGAATGTTCCACAGTTTACCAATTTTCATACTGGCAAATATTTTGGTTGCTTCTAGTTTTTGCCTATGATGACTAAAGCTGCATGCTTAAGAAAGAAAAAGAATGGAAATATTATATAAAACTGTCATATATTTTATTTGTACAAAAGCCTGAAATGCATTAGGCTGAATTCTCCCTCCTAGTGCTAATGAGCAAGCATAACTCGCTATAATTCAATGTAATAGATGGTAAAAGCTTTTGGTTGTCATCTCAAAAAAAAAAAAGGAATAAAAAAGACATGTTTGGTCATTTTAACATCTACAGACAATGATCTATCTTCAAAATATGCCTTGAAGATCAACTATTAAGCGGATTAAAAAAATTCCTGGTCATTTGGGAATTGTCACACTTGGGATATTAAAATAGGAAAGATAATATATATATTTTTCATAACCAGAAAGAGAACTGGCCAATTAGAACTATTGTTGCAAAACAGGATTCCAGAAGTCTCTAATACGCCAGATATTAACCCTTTAGTTGCTGGATCTGGAGAAGTCGGGATGGCCACTGGACAGGCATAAAGATGGGAAACTATACAAAAATATTTTAATAATGTAACATTTGGTATATCAGTACAAAGGACTCCTGGTGTGGCGCTATAGGATAAGCACTGGACTGTGAACCACAAGGTTGACAGTTCAAATCCACCACCTGCTCCTCAGAAAACCTATACAGGAATGCTATGAGTCAGAAACAACTTGATGACACTTAACAACAACAACACACAAAAGACTAGGCCCAAGTTGCTGTTGTTGGTTGCCATAGAGTTGGTTCTAAATCATGTCAAACCCATGTGCGCAGAGTAGAACTGCTCTTTAGGGTTTCAAGGCTATAATACTTGGAAACAAGTAGCCATGTCTGTTTCCAATGGTTTTTTTTGAGTTGTTTGAACAACCAATCTTTCAGCTAATATCAACCACTTAACCATTGTGTCACACAGGGCTTGACATAGACCTCAGAAGTTACAATTTATACCCCTAATATTCACTTTAACTACAATGATTGCCTTAGGCAAGTTACTTAACATCTCTGGGACTCAGTTACCCTCTCTCCGTAAGTGGAGTAGTCTCTTTATCTTCTGTGATTAAAATCCTTTAAGTTTTACAGTATTTTTCCTTGTAATTCCTTTTCTCTCTCTCCAGACCAAGGATATTTTGTGCACAAGTGATGCAATTGTTAAATCTGGGAATACTTCACATTTTAGAGGTCAATATTTCCACAAGAATTGTCTGAAAAATATTGGTGATAAACCACTTAAGGGTGGTGTGACTCAAATGCAAGAAATACGATTTCAGATATTGAAACAGGTTGATAGTTGATAGTGCAAACAGAATGAGCATAAAATAGGAATATAAGAACAACCGATTTAAAAAAGTAGAATCTAAGAAAGCATTTGGGTCAGATAAATGTAAAATACAGTTAGATGGGACAACTAAAGAATAGATTCTAATACAAGTTTTCCTACCTTGGAATCAAAGGAAGGTATTATCAACTAGGTCAGCACTCTGTAAACAGCTTAGGCATGGATTCTGCTCACTGTCCTAAGGACAGAATTAAGAACCAGAGTAGCTCATTTCTATAAGAAATAGGCCAAAGAAATTATTCTTAGGTATTTTAGGTATGGTGGTGGTTATGTACAGTGGAGTCGGTTCCGACCCATAGGGATCCTGAGCAGGGTTTCCGAGGCTGTAAATCTTTATGGGAGCAGAAAGCCTCATCTATCTCCTGCGTAACAGCTGGCAGTTTCGAACTGCTGACCTTGTGGATCGCAGCTCGATTCATAACCACTATGTACCAGAGCTACTCATATAGCAAAACCAAAATGTTTAGTAAGATTCACGTGATAAGTAGAACAAGGTGTCATAATAACTGGACTGATTGCAGTCCATTGTAATGAAGCTTCTTAAAAGAGTATCCAGTTACTTTTATTATGTTATTGTTTTATAATTTCTGGAAAAAAAGTAGTAGTGATGACAAAGTATACAATTTCTCAGCTCTGTGAATAGCAGTATTACAAAACTAGAATTTGTTAGCTACTGCATTGGCTTGTGAGTTACTGTGATTCTGAAAATTATGCCACCGGTATTTTAAATACCAGCAGGGTCACCCATGGTGGACAGGTTCCAGATGAGCTTCCAGACAAAGACAGACTAGGAAGAAAGAGTGACGGACTACTTCCCAATATTTAGTCACTGAAAACCTTATGAATAGCAGAGAAACACTGTCAGATATAGTGCCAGAAAATGAGCTGCTCAGGTTGGAAGGTACTCAAATTGTGACTGGGGAAGAGCTGCCTCCTCAAAGTAGAGTTGACCGTGATGACATGAATGGAGTAAAGACTGTGGGAGAAAAGCCCGCGGGACCTTCATTTGCTGATGGGCACAATCACCACCACCACCACCACTATGATTCTTTAGGCTTTCAATATACATGATGAGGCACAAATCTGAAAATCCACACAGTGTGGCACCCCAACAAGCAAGCTCTAGCAGTTAAAAAAATCACAGTTGTCATCTATTTGCCCAATGTCAGTTCCCATTATTGAGTATGACAATTAGTTCAATTCTGACATTACCCCACATGTATGGCGCTATAGGGTAAACACTGGACCAAAAGGTCAATTTGAACCACAAGGTCGGCGATTTGAACCACCAGTTACTCCTGGAAACTCTATATGGTGTCACTATGAGTCAGAACGGACTTATTAACACTTAACAACAAAAACCCAGAAAAGGGTATTGTGGTGGTTCAAAGGATAAGCACTGGATTGCAAACCACCAGTCACTCCAATGGAGAAATATAACTTTCTGCTCCTGCAAGGATTTAAACAGCCTCTGACACCCTAAGCCTCTGAAACCCTGGGTTTGCTAAGTCAGAACCTACTCGATGGCACTTAACAATAGTGACACCCACAAACGTACTCTCCATTTTTAAAGTGTTTGGAACTGTCTAATTTTACTCGTGTTTGATTAGTCATTTTGTCAAGAATATTATTTTCCTGGCTTAAGTTTGAACCCTATAATTATTTTGTTATAGCAAGATATTATTATTTCATAATACTGCATAAAACTTATGTGTTTATTTTATCCAGAATAGTTACTGAGTACCAATAGATGCTTAGTAGAGCAACATATGTCAGTTATTCTGGAAACTGATGGAGGTGAATGTACAGAAGCATAAAATTCTTCACCTCAAAAAGATGTTGTAGTCTCCATAAGGGAAACGACATGCATAAAATAGTTATAATACTCTATAGTTACTGCGATAATAGACGTATATATTGCCCAAACTGAGAAAATGTTTAACTTTGTGGATAGTGGTTGTGGGAAGCCTGATATTATAAGAGGAGTTAAGGGAAGTCTTTCTGGAACTAATGATATTAAAGGTAAATTACAGTTTTCTAATGTTTGACTATGGACTCCTAGTGTGGCACTGTTAGATCAGCACTAGTCTGTTAACCACAAGTCAGTGATTCAAACCTACAAATAGCTCCTCGGAAACTCTATACAAGATTGCTGTAAGTCAGAACGGAGTCCTGGTGTGGTGCTGTGGAATAAAGCACTGAAGTGAAAAGTTGGTTTGAACCACAAGTTTGACAGTTCAAATTCACCAGCCGTCCCTTGGAAACCTGACACAGGGTCACTATGAGTTGGAACAGACTCAAGAGCACTTAGCAAGCTTAGAGATCAGTTGGAACACATTCAACAGCACTTAACAACAGCAACAATATTAGATTGCATGAATATATTCCAGGATGATAAAAACATATACAGAAATACAATGGCATTTAAAATCATGTGGCATATGATTTTGATTATATTAATATGTGTTTCCCTGGCTTATAAGTGGCAAAGGAAAGAATTGTGAAAATGTAGTAGAAAGGATCTTATTAACCTTGTCTGAGAGCTTGTATTTCCTCTAGAGTTAACTGGAAGCCAGTTAAAATTTCTAAGACAAGTAGAAAATGATTATAGTGCATTTTAGAAAGATCATTTAGGTAGTCTTTTGGAAGATGGATTGTAAAAAAATGAGGTCAGAAGTAGAATGATCAATTTGGAAAGCACTGAAATCCATGTGAGAAATGACAAAATGTAAGGTAAGCCTGATTTTATGAACATTAAAGAGAAAGTTGTTTCATGAGGCAAAACTGATAGTGCCATGGACCAACCAGTGGGAAGTTTTAGAAGTCAAAGGACAATAGCCAGGTTTAGGCTCGGAGATAAGCTGATAGTAATGCCAACAACCACAATGGAGAAAGCTGTGGGGAAAACAAGTGGTGAAGTGGGGAAAATGTTAAGTTTATGTTGTTGTTGTTAACTGCCGTTGAGTTGGTTCCGACTCATAGCGACCCTATGTAAGGTTTCTGAGGAGTAGTTGGTGAATTTGAACCACCGACATTCAGTTCAAACCTTGTGGTCCAGTGCATTACCACAAGACTCCAAGGTTAGGTTGCTGTTGTTAGATGTCATCGAGTAGGTCCCGACCCATAGTGACCTTAGGCACAGTAGAACGAAACACTGCCCAATCCTGGACTAACCTCACTATTGTTGCCACGCTTGAGTCCATTGAAGCTGCCACTTGGTCAATTCACCTTGTTGGGGGTCTTCCTCTTTTCCTCTGACCCTCCACCTTACCAAACATGATATCCTTCTCCAGCGACTGCTCCCTCCTGACAATATGTCCAAAGTATGAGGGGCGAAGTTTGGTCACCTTGGCCTCCAAGGAACATTCTGGCTGCACTTCTTCCAAAACGGATCTATTGGTTCTTTTGGCAGCCCATGGCACTTTCAACATTCTCCTACAACACCACAACTTAAAGGCATCAATTCTTCTACGGTCTTCCTTATCCACTGTCCAGCTTTCACATGCATATGAGGTTATTGAAAATACCATGGCTTGGGTCAGGCGCACTTTAGTTCTCAAGCTGACATCTTTGCTCTTCAACACTTTAAAAAGGTCTTGTGCAGCAGATTTGCTTAATGCAATACGTCATTTGATTTCTTGACTGCTGCTTCCATGAGTGTTGATAGTTAAAGAAGAATGAAGTCCTTGACAACTTCAATCTTTTGAATGTTGTTTATTGGTCCAGTGGTGAGGATTTTTGTTTTCTTTACATTGAGATGTAATCCATACCAAAGGCTGTGCTCTTTGATCTTCATCAGTAAATGTTTTAAGTCCTCTTCACTTTCAGCAAGCAAGGTTGTATCATTTGCATATCGCAGGTTGTTAATGAGTCTTCCTCCAATCCTGATGCCATGTAACCCAGCTTTTTGGATTATTTGCTCAGTATACAGGTTGAATAACTATGGTGAAAGAATACAACGTTATCCCACAAGTTTCTTAATTTTAAAACATTCAGTGTTCCCATGTTCTGTTCAAACAACTGCCTCTTGGTCCAGGTACAGAGTCCACATGAGCACAATTAAGTGTTCTGGAATACTCATACCTTGCAATGCTGTCCAAAGCTTGTCATAATCCACACAATCGAAAGACTTTGCATAGTCAATAAAGGACAGGTAAACATCTTTCTGATATTCTCTGCTTTCAGCCAAGATCCATTGGACATCAGCAATGATATCCCTCATTCCATGGCCTCTTTTGAATCCAGTTTGAGCCTCTGGAAGTTCTCTGTCAATGTATGATGGTAGCCGTTTCTGTATTATCTTTAGCAAAACTTCACAAGCATGAGATATCAAAGAGATTGTCCCATGATTTCCACATTCTGTTGGGTCATCTCTCTCTGGAATGGGAATAAATATGGATCTCTTCCAATCAGTCGGCCAGATAGTTGTCTTCCAAATTTCCTGGCAGAGATGAGTGAGAGCCTCTTGTGCCACCTCACTTTCTTGAAAGATTTCAATTTTTATTCCATCAATTCCTGGTGCCTTGTTCTTTGCCAATTCCTTAGGTTAGTATTTGCTAATATTGAGTTCTTTGGGACATGGAGTTGCTGAGAAACCACAGATAGGACTGGTGGAGAAAATATATCTATAGATGTGAATTCTCTATTCAAATTAATGTAAACATTTTAAGAATGAGAATCATGTATTATGTTGTTTTATTGTTTTGCTTTGGGATCCCCAAATGCATACCCTGGCACAGAGTAGCAATCAATAAGCACATGTTGAATTAATAATAATGTGCTGTATTAAGTACACTCGAAGCTTTTCTGAAAGTCTTTTATAAGTGCCCAAGAAAGATAGATTCACCTTTACATTTATTTTATATTAAGTATTAGTTGGAGGGGGAGTACATGATTTCAGAGAAAACTTTTAAAATGACATATTACTTTGAATTAAGAGGAAATCATTAAATGATTAACTTTTATATATTAATTATTCTTTGCAATTATATAATCATGCATTTCTATATTCATGCTGTTGTGTTAGGTGACCTTGAGTTAGTGACCCCATATACAACAGAATGAAGCACTGCCTAGTTTTTCAGCATGCTCAGAATTATGGCTATATTTTAGCCCAGTTTGCATCCCCTGTGTCAGTCCATTTCATTGATATTCTTCCTTTTTATCACTGGCCCTCCACTTTACCAAGCATGATGTCCTTCTCCAGGGACTAGTCCCTCCTGGTAAGATGTCCAAAGTATGTGAGATAAAATTTCACCATCTTTGCTTGTAAGGAACATTCTGGATATACTTCTTTCAACAAATTTGTTTGTTTTCTGGCAGTCCATAGCATATTTACTATTCTTTACTAATACTATAATTGAAAGATACCAATTCTTCTTCAATTTTCTTTTCATTGTCCAGCTTTCACATATATCTGGGACAACTGAAAAATATCATGGCTTTCATCAGGCCCGCCTTAATTTTCAAAGTGACATTTTTGCTTGTTAACCTTTAAAGGGGTCTTCTGTAGATTTGTTCAATACCATACATCTTTGATTTCCTGACTGCTGTCTCCATGCCTGATGTCAGCTGGATCTTAACTGAAAGCAGAGAAACTAAAATGATACTTAACTGTATTTTGTTGACTATGCAAAAATTTGACTATACAAAATCATAAAGATGTTCAACTGTGTAGAAATGACAAACTACAGGTAACACTGTGAAGAATGGGAATTCTAAAACACTTAAGTGTGTTTATGCAGATTTGTACATAGACCAAGAGGCAGTCACTCAAACAGAGCAAGGGGATACAGTGTTTTAAAATCAGGAAAGGTCAGGGTTGTATCCTTTCATAATATTTATTCTATCAGACTGCTGAGCTAATAATACAAGAAGCTGTATCTGAGAAGGTGGCATCAGGATTGGAAGAAGATTCATTAAAAACTGGCACTGATACACAAATGATAGAACCTTGCTTGCTAAAAAAAAAAGAGAGAGAGAGAGAGAGAGAGAGAGAGAGAGAGAGAGAGCGAAAGAGGTTGAAGCACTTACTGATGAAGATCAAAAGCTATAGTCTCCAATATGGATACCACCTGAACATAAAGCAAACACTAATCCTTACAACAGGGTCAATAAGCAACATCAAAATGATTTTGTTTCACTTGGATCTGTAATCAATATACTTGTAGTACTTAAATACTATGCTTAAGAATTTATTAGTCAGAATTTTTTTGCTTGCAGTCAAAAGCATTTTTTAAGGGTACAATTTTACAGAGAAGCAAACTGTTTGCAAGCAGTTTAACAGGTATTGTCTCAGGTTCTCCCTATGCTACCACAAACTTTCTTTTTGTACATCGTTGCTGGTAAGGCTCTTTGGAGATCTGTCATTAATTAATAATAACAAATCAAGATACTTTTCTGAAACAAAATTTGTTGATAATCTCCATGCAATATCTATTCATTCTATTTGTTGGAAACTTGTTGTCGTTGTGAATTATTTTCAATCCTTACCATGATTAAAAAATACTGATGACTCTATTGCTTTTTACTGTCTGTTGCAAATATTAAAATCACATACTTTGACATATTTTAAACAGCATAAATAAATTGAGAATAAGAATGCAAAATATTGTGGTATCTTAGCTACCTACTAATGTTTTGAATTTTCAAATATTCCGAAAACTTACTACAATTTGGTAGCAGTATTGAAACTTAAAAAAAAATCACTTTTCAATCAGAAGTAGCCAGGTACTTTGCTATCATTATGAAATACTATCAGATCATAAAATTGCAGTTCTTAGAAATATTTTATGAATTTTGAATTCTATTAACTGATGATTTTTTTTCCAGAGAAGTCACCATGAAAGAGACAGTTACTTATTACACATGTTTTTCAGCATATGTTGCAAGTTTATTTTAATGCTGAAGAGGCACATTATGATCAAAGCAGAATTCTGCCCAATTTAAACTGTTCCAAGCTATTTTCATACATTCACTCATGTAATACTGTAAGATTTACATTAAAATGAACGCTCATCTACAATTAAGCGATTCAGTCAACATTTAAAAAAAAAGGTGCAAATGTGTGCAACGTAAAAAATAAATAAATAAATAAATAAACAGATGTGCGAATAATCTCTGCTTGGGGGCCAGTATCAAAAAGAACAGAAGCAAAAAAAAGGAAAGTGTTCCAACTTTTATTCTTTCAGCACCCTGTACTCAAATTATTAAAAGACATACATACACACACAACTCAAATAATCATAATCAGATTAGTTCTATAAATGAGGAGAAGAGCAAACAATGAACTATAAATCAAGGCTACCACTTAGCTACAGATACACATTTTGGTTTCTCTTCATTCTTGTATTATTCTCTTCAAGACTGAATAAATTCTAAGGAAAGCAAAGACTTAGCCAAGTTCAGAGAAAGTACATGTATATTACCTGAGATATTTAGCATTAAAACATTTTTTAAGTGTTGTTGTTGTTGTTAAGTGCCATTCAGTGGGTTCCAACTCATAGCAACCCTGTATAGTGTATCCGAAAAGTGACTGGTGAGTTTGAAGTATCAACCTTGCTGTTCACACACAGTTTGACATCAATTGCTTATCCTATGGCACCACACCAAGAGTCCAAATAAAAGGTAGCCAACTAGTATATGGAGTCCTGGTGTGGTGCAGTAGGATACGTACAAGACCAAAAGGTCGGTTTGAACCAGAAGGTCGGTGGTTCAAACTCTCCAGCTGCTCCTCAAAAACCCTATACAGTGTCACTATGAGTCAGAACCGACTCAATGGCACTTAAACTCAGTAACAACAACAACAACTAATATACAATAACACTTTCTACTCTAAAGGGGGGGAAATGTTCTTCTTATCCTGGAGGACAATAAATCTATAGGTCAGTGCATACAGTTGTGCAGGTTATAGGCTCCATAAATTTCAAGATCACCATTCACCTCCTATTCTAATTTTAGTTTGAATTTTAGAGTACTTCTTACACAGTCAAATACACCAGGAACCTGAAAAACAGTATGAGATTATAAAAAGTGTGAAGAGATGTATTTAGATGGTATAATAAAGATCAAGGCATTTCATAATGCTTTATCAGTCTCCATGAGGAATATTTTAGTGACTACTGGGAGAAGGTCCACTCTTTACATTTATACATGTCAGGCAACCTGAAGTTTCTGGTTAAATGGCATCTATTAAAAAAAATTAAACCTGTTGTTGTCTAGTTTATTTCAACTCATGGTGTCCCAATGTGTGTCAGCTATGTCCTATAGGTTTTCAGCGGCTAGACCTTTCACAAGTAGGTCTACAAGACTTTCTTCTGAGAGATATCTGAATGGATTTGAACTGCCAACTTTTCAGTTAGTCACTTAGTGCTTAACTATTTGAACCATCTAGACAGTCAAATAGGACCCATGAAATGTACCTAAGTATCATCCCAATGTTATTTTCCCACAGAAAACAGAAAAATATTTATTTCTTCATTGTATCAACTGAGCATTCTAGTGAAATCTATTTGAAAAAGTAAAAAGCTGGAATCTCCACTTACCAATCACAATTTCTTAAATGAATTTGAAAAGAGGGTTGACGGAATTGCATTTAAAAATTGTTGTTGTTGTTGTTGTGTTGCTAGGTGCCATTGAATTATACGGACTCATAGCCGACTTTATGCACGTCAGAATGAAACACTGCCCAGTACTGTGTGACACTCACAATTGTTGCTGTACTTGAGGCTATTCTGCCACTGTCAACCGCAGCCATTTAAAAATTATCTTCAGAAAAATTTTACTTGTATGTGATATTGATGATACTGTCAGATGATTTCCACATTCAGTTGGATTGCCTCTCTTTGGAATGGGCACATATATGGTTCCTTTCCAATCAGTTGGCCAGGTAGCTGACTCCCAAATTTCTTGGCATAGATGAGTGAGTGTTTCCAGTGTTGCATCAGTTTGTTGAAAAGACTTCCATTTGTATTCCATCATATCTTGGAACCTTGTTCTTTGCCAGTGCTTACAGTGCACTTTGGATTTCTTCCTTCAGTATCATTGGCTCTTGATCATATAGTACTTCTTGAAATGGTTGAACATCGACCATTTCTTTTTGGTTCAGGGACTCTATCTCTTCCATGTTCTTTTGAGGCTTTTTGCCTATTGAGCTGTTCAGCATTGCAAGTCGAGGCTTGATATTTTCCCTCAGTTCTTTCAGCTTGAGAAATGCTGAGCATGTTCTTCCTGTTGGTTTTCTAATTCCAGGTCTTTGCATATTTCAATATAATATTTCACTTTGTCTTTTCAAGCTGCCTTTTGAAATTTTCTATTCAGCTATTTTAGCTCCTCATTTCTTCCATTTGCTTTAGCATTTCTACACTGGAGAGTAAGTTTCAGTCTCTTAACTAATTAAAAAAATTACTGTCCATTAATGCTTTCCTCAATATAATTAACATTTATGGTCAATCATTTATATTAAGCCACATATGTTTAAAAAGAATTATTTTTTTCACATATTTCAATAAGCTTTGACTTATTTGTTATAGTTTTTATTGTGTGTCATTGAGTCAGTTCTGACCCATAGTGACCCTGTATAGGGCTTCCAAGGAGTGGTTGGTGAGCTTGAACCTCTCACTTTGTGGTTCAAACTGACTCTGCTCTATTAGAGGGACATTTTAAAAATGTACTATATATATTGAGGCCTTACACACATTGTTGCTAAATACTGTTGAGTTGTTTTTTTCTCATAGTGACCCTGTATAGGGTTTCCTGGGAGTGGCTGGTGAATTTGAATCTCCGACCTTGATGTGCCTTAAAATTCAACTATTCTGATTGATTACAGCTCTTCTATAAGGAGTTCTGGTAGCGTAGTGGTTACGAATCAGGCTGTGAACCTCAAGGTCAGCAGTTCGAAACTACTAGCTGCTACGCGGGAGAAAGATGAGGCGTTCTGCTCCCATAAAGATTTACAGCCTCGGAAACCCTGTGCAGGGTCGCTATGAGTCAGAACTGACTCCATGGCACATAACAACAACAACAACAACAATTCAGTTGTACATGTAGCCTTGGTGAGCTGAGCTTTCCCAGTATGTCTATAAAGATAATTCTGAGTGAGAAAATGTTTAAACGCTTAGCCTGAGGTCTTTATATAAGTCACGGCTGAACTTCTCTTCATTAGTGAGATCTCCTTTCCACATACATTTTTAATTGGTGATTGATAGGAAATATAACACAGCTGAAAAAAACTTAGGGTTTATGATTTGGTGAGGAGTTAATATGATCTAAATTGTCTCATAAAAACTGTTGGCTCTCTGCCCATGTGAACTAAAAGGTTCAAGTTCTTACTCATCTGGTAAAAAGAAAGTTTAGAGTCTTTTTTGGAATTCTATGAAATGGTTAAAACCTGTGTTTTAGCAATAGAGCAGTAATTACTTTCCACACAGAAAAGAATGAAGAATGTTGAAAACATGGGAAAGCGGTGTGTGCTCATGTAGAAAACTGTATTATTATGAAGTGATTGTTTTTAAATATCTGGAGTCCTGGTGTGGTGCTACGGGCTAATTCGCTGGACTGCAAGTCAGTTTAAGCTAGAAGGTCAGTGGTTCAAGCTCACCAGGCACTCCTCAGAAACACTGTATAGGATTGCAATAAGTCAGAACCAACTCAACAGCACTTAACAACAACAACCACAGTTATTTTTTATTCAGTTATTTGAAATTAAGGACACTTTAAGCATTTTAATAAACCTTCAGTGTGTGCGTGTTAAAGTCCACAGTATTAGGGGATCAAAATATATATATATTTATTTCCAGTTAATTAGTTTAATACCAACTCCATATTCCCATTACTTCATTCTATCAGGGATTTAATTTCAACTATTGTAGGGGTCAATTTCCCTTTTAAAAGTGTTATAATAGCCACCAAACTAAGAAAACAGACTTTCATTTGAGAGTACTATGTTGCCACTATTATTCATGTCCTATCAAGCTTGCATTTGAATACTATAGCACAGGTGGGTCAGGAAAACTCAATGCATGCTACTGGGGTCTTGACTTCCTTAGATCCATCTACAGATCTTCCATGTGAAGTCTTGCCTCCATTACAGCACTCTTCTAAGGGTCCAGTTGTGAATCTACACCATTTTTGTCACCCACTCTTAGTTCTTTTCTTCCATGCATAGCACAACCAAAAGTTTTCCATCTCTTTCCTTATCGCTAAAAGCTAATATCTCCTTGAAACACTTCATATCAATTCCTGAGGACAGATGTTACAATTTGTAGCTGAGTCTGTTTATCAGATTATTTTGTCCCACATGTGTCTGCCCATATGTCTGTCAGTTTGTCTTATTGTGGTAGCTTGCAAGTTGCTGGGATTCTGGAAGCTATGCCACTGGTATTTCAGATACCAATAGGGTCACCTATGGTGGGCAGGTGTCAGTGGGGCTTCCAGACTAAGAACAGATTAGGAAGAGGAATAGGAGGTCTACCTCTAAGGGATCAACCATGAAAATTTTATGAATAGCAGTAGAACATTGTATGATATAGTGCCAACAAGATAAGCCCCTCAAGTTAGAAGGCACTTAAAATAGGACTTGGGAAGAGTTGTCTCTTCAAAATAAAGTAAATCTTAATGACATGTTTGGAGCAAAGATTTTAAGATTTTCATTAGTTAATGGGCATAACTCAAAATGAGAAGAAACAACTGCAAACATCCACTAATAATCTGAATTTATGAATCTAAGCACATTTGGATGTCATCAAACACAAAATGGAATATATAAAGATTGATATCCTAGGCAGTAGTGAGATGAAATGAACAGGTATTGGCCATTTGGAACCAGAAAATCATAAGGTTTAATTGTTACAGAAATGAATAATTGAAGAAGGGCTTCATATACACCCTCAAAAAGAACATTTCATGATCTATCTTAAAATATAATTCTGTCTGTGATGGAATGTCAGTGATAAGCTAATATCAAGGTTTACAAAGACATAGATATTATGTCTGAGTAAAATAGTTTGTCCATTTTGAATCTGCCAGTCAGATTGATTACAATGCTGGGAATGATAAATTGAAGATGAATGGTGTCATATTCACATCAAAAAGAACATTTCAAGATTGATCTTGAAGGACAATACTATCTGCAATAGAATAATATTCATACACCTACAGAGAAGACTGATTAATACCACTTTTCTTCAAATTTACACACCAAGCACTAAAGCCAGTGATGATGAAATTGAACAATTCTATCAATTTATTCATTCTGAAATTGATCAAACATGCAATTGATAATTGCTGGCGATTGGAATGAAAATGTGTGAAAACGGAGGAAGGCTCAGTAGTTGGGAAATGAATTGCATGATAGAATTTTGTAAGACCAATTATTTATTCATTGCAAACACCTTTTTTAAACATAAAAGATGACTATACACATGGACTTCACCAGATGGAATATACAATAATCAAGTTGACTACATCTGTGGGAAGAAATGGTAGAAAATCTGCATCTCATCTGCCAAAATAAGGTCAGAGAAGGTTTTGGAAAAGTCCATCAATTGCTCATATACAGGTTCAGGCTGAAGCTGAAGAAAATGAAAAAAAGTACACAATAGCTAAAATATGATACTGAATATACCCCACTTGAACTTAGAGACCAACTGAAGAACAGATTTGATGCATTAGACATAATGATCCAAGACCAGAAGTGTTGTGGGATAACATCAAGAACATCATATAGGAGAAAGCCATTAAGGCAAGAAAGGAAGACCAAAGTGTATTTCAGAAGTGACTCTGAAACATGATTTCTAGTGAAGACATGCTCAAGAAAATGGAAGAAATGAGGAAATTGAAGAGCTGAACAAAACATTTTAAATGCCAGCTGGTTTTTGTTGTTGTTCTTGTTAGGTGCCATTGAGTCAGTACCGACACATAGAGACCCTATGCACAACAGAACGAAACACTGCCCTTCCTGGGCTAACTTCACAATTGTTGTGACACTTGAGCTTACTGATGCTGCCACTGTGCCAATCCACCTCACTGGGAGTCTTCCTCTTTTTCTTTGACACTCTACCTTACCAAACATGATATCCTTCTCTAGCAACTAATTCCTCCTGACAATACGTCTAAAGTATGAGAGATGAAGTTTAGCCATCCTGGCCTCCAAGAAGCACTCTAACTGCACTTCTTCCAATACAGATCTGTTTGTTCATTTGGCATCCCCTGGCACTTTCAATATTCTCCTCCAACACCATAACTCAAATGCATCAATTCTTCTACGGTCTTCCTTATTCACTGTCCAGCTTTCAACTGCATATGAAGTTATTGAAAATCCATGTCTTGGGTCAGATGTACCTTAATCCTCAAGCTGACATCTTCGCTCTTCAACACTTTAAAAAGGTCTTGTGTAGCAGATTAATTTAATGCAATGTGTCGTTTGATTTCTTGACTGCTATTTCCATGAGTGTTGATGGTTGATCCAAGAAAAATGAAGTCCTTGACAACTTTGATCTTTTTTCTGTTAATAAGAATGTTGTTTATTGGTCCAGTGGTGAAGATTTTTGTTTTCTTTACATTGAGATAAAATCCATACCCAAAGTTGTGGTCTTTGATCTTCATTAGTAAGTATCTTAAGTTCTCTTCATTTTCAGTGAACAAGGTTGTTGTATCATCTGCATATCACAGGTTTTTAATGAGTCTTCCTCCAATCCTGATGCCATATAACCCAGCTCCTTGTATTATTTGCTCAGCATACAGGTTGAATAAGTATGGTGAAATAATACAACCCTGCTGCATATCTTTCTTAATTTTAAACCATTCAGTGTCCCCATGTTATGTTTGAACAACTGCCTATTTCCAGGTACAGATTCGTCATGAGCACAATTAAGTGTTCAGGAATACTCATACTTCACAATGTTGTCCATAGCTTGCTATGATCCACACAAGCGAAAGTCTTTGCATAGTTAATAAAGCACAGGTAAACATCTTTCTGGTATTGTTTGTTTCAGACAAGATCCATTGAACATCAGCAGTGATATTCCTCATTTCACATCCTCTTCTGAATCCGACTTGAACTTCTGCAAGTTCCCTATCAATGTATGCTTGCAGCCATCTCTGAATTACCTTTAATAAAACTTTATGCTCATGGGATATCAAAGATATTGTCCAATGGGTCACCTCTCTGTGGAATGGGCACAAATATGGTTCTCTTCCAATCAGTTGGCCAAATAGCTGTCTTCCAAACTTCTTGGTGCAGATGAGTGAGTGCCTCCAGTTCCATCTCACTTTCTTGAAATATTTCAATTTTTATTCCATCAATTCCTGGTGCCTTGTTCTTTACCAATTCCTTTAATGCACCTTTGGACTTTTTCCTTCAGTATCATTGGCTATTGATCATAAGTGACCTTTTGAAATGGTTGAACATCAACCATTTCCTTTTGGTACATTTACTATAAGTCAAGTATTATACAGAAATATGCAACAACCTGGAGTTAGAAAATCAAAAGGAAAGAACATGCTCAGCATTTCTCTAGCTGCAAGAACTGAAGACAACACTACAGTGAACCATTTCAGATGGTAGCATACTACCAAGAGCTGATGATATTGAAGGAACAGGTCATAACTGCATTGAAGACATCATGGAAAAAGTAAGGTTCCAGGAATTGATGAAAGAACAATTGAAATGTTTCAACAAACTGATACAGAGCTGGAAGCACTGTATGCCAAAAATTTTGGAAAACTTAGGCAATAGATTGGAAAAGTACCAAATCTGTGCCCATTCTAAGGAAAAGTGACCCAACAGAATGTGGAATCTATTGAACAATATCATTAATATCACATGCAAGTAAAATTTTGAAGATAATTCAAGAATCATTACAACAATACATTTCAACAGGGAGCTGCCAGAAATTTAACCTGGATTCAGAAGAGGACATGAAAAAAGAGATATCATTGCTGGTATCAGATGGATCTTGGCTGAAAGCAGAGAATACTGGAAAGGTGGGTTCTTGTGCTTTATTGATTAAACAAAGGTATTTGTTTGTGTGAAGCATAACTAACTATAGATAGCATTGTGAAGAATGAGAATTCAAGAATACTTAATAGTGCTTATGTGGAACTTGTACATAAAACAAGAGAAAGAGGATGTTTCATGGTTTCAGATCAGGAATGATGTGTGTCAGGGTGTATCTTTTCACTATACTTATTCAAGGAATCTTGGTGAAGTAGTGGGATATGTCTTGGACTGCTAACTGCAAGGTCAGCAGTTCAATTCCACCATATGCTACATGGGAAAAAGATGAGGCTTTCTACTCTGGTAAAATTTACAAGCTCAGAACTAATGCAATGGTACACAACCACTACCACAATACTTATTTAATCTGTAGGCTAAGCAGAGAGTTAAAAAAAACTGGATAACATGAAGAAAATGTGGCATCAGGATTGGAGAAAGACTCATTAACAACCTCTGATATGCAGATGATATACAACCTTGGTTGGTGAAAAGAGGAGTTGAAGCACTTACTGATAAAGATCCAAAGTTACAGTCTCCAGTATGTATTACTACTGAACATAAAGCAAACAAAAAATCCTCACAACTGGGTCAATAAGTAGCATTATGATAAATGGAGAAAAGATTGAAGTTGTCAAAGATTTCATTTATTTGGATCCACAATCAATAGTCAGTGAGGCAGCAATTAGGCAAATGGATTATTGCATTGGGCAAATGTGTGGCAAAAGGCCTCTTCAGAGTGTTAAAGGGCAAAGATGTCACTTTGAGGACTAAAGTGCATCTAATCCAATCTATGGTATTTTGAGTCACCTCCTATGCATGTGAAAGCTGGTGAATGAATAATAAAGACTGAAGAAGAATTGATTCATTTGAATTACCATGTTCATGAAAAATACTGACAGTACCATGGACTTCCAGAAGAACAAATAAAGTGATCTTAGAAAAAGTACAGCCATAAATGTTCCTTAGGGGCAAGCATCACTAGATTTCATCTCATATACTTCAGAATTATATAAGAAACAAGTGACTGGAAAAGGACATCATGGTTTGTAATTAGAGTCAGAGAAAAATAGGAAGACTCCTAATGAGATGGATTGACACAAGGGCAGCAACAATGGGCTCAAACAGAACAATTGGGAGGTTGGTTCTTGACCAGGCAGTGCTTTATTCTGTTGTACATGGGGTCACTGTTCATTTGCAACTAGCTAAGAGACACCTAAAACAGCAACATGAGTACATTAGCCATGAAAAATCTTGGAAATTATATTAATAAATAATTATTATATAAAAGATAATCCCTCAATGTTTACATTTAATTGAAGGAATACATTTGTCTCTATGAGTCAGAGAACAAAATCAACATATTGTGTTCTACATTTTTTAAATTGCTGCTGAGAGTTTCAAAAACAGGAGATTCTAAATACACTTCTGATTCCAACCTCTTTTGAAAGATTGGAGAATCTGAAGAATCAATGTGCCTTACTTGAAAATCAGGCAGACCATACCAGTTAATCGAGTGCCCTTTCCCAGAGTTCTTCACTTCTGACCTCACAAGGCATTTGTGTTGTTTTCTAACTGCTTCTACATAGTACTCTTCAAAAAGTCCTGGGGTCATTACATGGGAAAGAGGCTGTCTGAGTATATCTTTAAATCAGTGAACAGCGGAATGTTGTTGTTGCTACGTGCCATTGAGGCAATTCTAACTCTCAGTGACCCTATGCACAACAGAATGGAACACTACACGTGTTCCACCACTCCTCTGTCAGTTTGTCTTCCTGTGGTAGTTTGTGCATTGTTGTGATACTGGAAGCTATGCCATTGGTATTTTAAATACCTGCAAGGTCACCCATGATGGACAGGTTTCAGCAGCACATCTAGACTAAGAAAGAGTAGGAAGAAGGATTGAATGATTGGCCACTGAAAACCTTATGAATAGCAGCAGAACATTATTTTATATAGTGTCTGAAGATGAGTCCCTCATGTGGAAGTCACTCAAAATATGTCTGGGAAAAGCTGCCTTTTCAAAGTAGAGTTTACTTCAATGATGTGGAAGGAGTAAATCTTTTGAGGCCATCATTTGCTGATGTGGCACAACTCAAAATAAGAAGAAAGAGTTGCAAACATCCACTAATAACTGCAACATAAAATGTACAAGGTATGAATCTAGGAAACTTGGAAGTCATCAAATATGGTATGGTATGCAAAGAGTTTGCTATCCTGTACTTTCGTGAGCTGAAATGGACTGATAATTGCCATTTTGAGTCAGATAATCATATGGTTTACTGTGACTGAATTGACAAATTGAGGAGAATGGCACCAATTACATCATCAAAAAGAGCATTTCAAGAAGTATCCTGAAGTACAATGCTGTCTGTGATAGGATAATATCCAGACCCATATAAGGGAGACTGGTTCATACCTATATTATTAAAATATTTGCACCAACCATTAAAGCCACTAATGATGAAAACTGAAGAATTCTACCAACTTCTTAAGTCTGAAAGATACATTGATAACTACTGGTGATTGGAATGAAAAAGTTGGAAACAA
The DNA here is from genome assembly GCF_000296735.1 of Chrysochloris asiatica. NCBI lineage: Eukaryota > Metazoa > Chordata > Mammalia > Afrosoricida > Chrysochloridae > Chrysochloris > Chrysochloris asiatica. The sequence continues at coordinate 490,755 of NW_006408528.1, read as the reverse complement.
AGAGAAAGGATTGGTGGTTAGAAAATATGGCCTTAGTGATCAAAACAATGTTGGATATTGCATGATAGAATTTTTCAAGACCAATGACTTTTTCATGACAAATATTGTTTTTTTAATGGCATAAACAGTGATTATACACATGGATGCCACATCAACTACTAGGCCCAATCATCTTGTGAAAGACTGGAGAATCAGGCAGCACTGACTCAACATGCCTTTCTTGCAAATAAAGCATACCATATCAGTTCATTCCAGTCTTCTTACCTGTGTTCTTCACTTGTTACATCACCAGGTACTTGTGGTTTTATGTCTTCTTAATTCTGACTCCTAACTGATTTTTCAATGTACTATTCAGAAAGTCCTGTGGCAGTAAGTAGGAAAGAAGTTGTCTGGTTATATTTGTAAAACAGGGAATGGCAAAGTTGTTGTTTAGTGCCATTAAGTCGGTTCCAACTCATAGAGACCCTATGTAGGGTTTCTGAGGAGTAGCTGGTGGGTTTGAACTGCCGAACTTGGTGTTCACTGTCTTGTGATCATACAGCACCACACCTGAAGTCCTAGGCAAATCAATTTATCTCTAAAAATATGATTTTATGCTACCTGTTTCTGCATACCATTGAGTCAGTTCCTACTCATAACAATCATATATAGCAGAGCAGAACTGCCCCGTAGTGTTTCTAGGGTTGCAGACTTTATGGGAGCACATCACTAGGTATTATCCCTGAAGAGCAAATGATAAGTTAAAAAAAAGTTTTATTAGCATCAGGTGCTTAGCCAATAAGCCACCAAGAAGTGCTCTCTCTCCCTTCCACTGTTGACCCCAATGATATATGTTAAGCAATAGAAAGATAATTTGATTTCCATCGTATTGCTAAATCACATACACCTTTTGAACTCCAATTTCTTTAGCTATAAAGTAAAAATAATGTTAAGTATCTTATCTGTCTTATTGTATTACTGGAAGGATCATGTAAAATAATACTATGTACAAACTCTAAGGTACAAGTAAATCTTACAGTGATTAAAATGTACTTATGCAATTATATTGCAAAAGGATTCTTTGTCATTAAATAAGTTTTATTGTTTAAGACAATGGTATAAAAGTATAATTTATAGCAGTTACTAGCAATTATTCAATTAAGGGAAAGACAAAGATACATATTAAGGTAGACATATGTAAGATGAAAGTTGTAGGTGTTGAAAATGATTTCTAATTAACTTTCTCTCTCTCTCTAGCTCTCTCTCTGTGTGTGTGTGTATATATATATGTATGTATAATTTGTGGATGAGTACATTTTTAATGTTTTCTTGCTGTTCTTCACTTTTTAGGCAATTTCCCCATGTTTTAGGATTATAAATTCTGTCCTTAGCTAAGTGTAGAAACTCTTTCTTTTGGGCCAGGGTGGGGCCAGCCACATGTGATCCTGCAACATGTAATTCCTTAGAGTATGATACAACAGCCTGTGACCCATCATCTTGAATATATTAGCATGATATCCATCAGAATACGATCCAACACTGCGTGATCCTTTGGCACGTGAATCAACACATATGATCCATCAAAATATTATCCATTTGTGTGTGATCCAATGTCCTCCATCATTATGCAACCTATACTTTGCCAAACAGGTGTACCCATGTAATACTTTAGTTTGGAATGCAGTAATTAGAAGAAGGAGGTGTCAGGCAGAAACAATTCTGGAAAGAAAGGATGACATAAAAACATTTCATATGCTGAGAAAATGGTGCCTAAATTCCTAGTGATAACATCTTGTGAACAGAAACTGCTGCCTCATGTTCAGATGCAGAGAAAGCAAGAGTTTTTGTGGAAAATATACCTTGTGTGTGGTTCCTGGCTGCTAACATTTTAGTTCTGAGAGAGGTTCTGGAGCTACTAATATCCTTATATTAACTATTTTTCTTCTTTAAAAAGAGTGTGGTCAGTAATTTGCAAGTAAACATCCTGTCTTATGTGTTCAAGTAAAACTACCATTTTAATCTTGGTTTGGCAACCTTTTGAATTCCTCTCCTTGACACTTGTGAATTAGGGTATTTGAACTGCGAAAATGGGAGTTTAAATTTGGAACAAAAGAGGAGAAAGCAATGAATTACAGTACTGATATTCAAAGAATTTCAAAATACGTATTTAAAAAAATCAACAGTCTCACAAGTGAAACATAACACAATTTCTTATGTGATCTTTGATTGATTTTCTGTGTGCTATCCTATGTCTTAAGGAGCTCTGGTAGCATAGTGCTTACGAATTGGGTTGCGAACCTTAAGGTCAGCAGTTCGAAACTACCAGTTGTTCCGTGGGAGAATGATGAGGCATTCTGCTCCAGTAAAGATTTACAGCCTTGGAAACCCTGTACAGGGTCACTATGAGTCGGAACCGACTCCACGGCACATAACCACCACCACCACCACATCATATGTCTTAGTGTTTATTCTGACTTAGTGATGCTATAGGACAGAGTTAAACTGCCTCGTAGAGTTCTAAAGGTTGAAATATTTACAGGAACAGATTGCCAGGTCTTTTCTCTCACAGAGCCACGGGTGGATTCAAACTGCCAACCACTGCACCACCAGCTACGTGGTTAACCAACCACTGTACAACCAGGGCTCCTTTATTCTTTGATTACATTTTTAGAATTTTGTTTGTAAGCACTGTGAACTTCTCAGGAAAGCTTTATAATTATTAAACATGCAAGCTTTTAAATGTAAGAGTTATGGGTAATAATTGTTAGTCCTTAAGTTACTCATCATATGACCTTGAAACTTTATCTAATCTTTGCAAGCACCTATCCCATAATTTGTAGATAAAAATAACTTTACCACATGAAAGAGTATATCCAACGTACTTAGCACATTGCTTGACACAAGTTAATATCTTCATCAATTATCAATAATTGTTTGTATCTTTAGCAATAAAAACACATAGCTGAATTTTTTTAATGTATCCCAAGAACAGAATAGGAATATAGTCTGGATTGTTGGGCTGTTAGTGAGAGTGCAGTATTATATAGCCCTAAAAATTTTAAGAGAACAAAGACAAGTGTGGGATAAAGAAGTATATTCCATTTAATCTTTGTGATTGAAGTAGAAGGCAGGAAGGATTAATGGCGGTTCAAGTTCTACTTCAAACAGTTCTCCTCTCTTTGACTGAATGCATGTGATTTTCAAACAGCCCCAGTTTCTCTCTCAGTATACACCTTCTCCTTTCCTCTATCCTTTATGAATTGATGAATCTTTCTATCTATATGTATGCATATGCCAGTATTTCTGTATTGAACAAAATAGTTTAAAATGAAAATATCTTCACTCATTTCAGAATATTTCAGGGAGTTGGCTTCTATTGGTTCTTTTATGTTTTCTCCATTCTAACTTTATGTTTCTCATTTTGGAAGACATGAGTGCTAAGTGGGTTCTACAACTAGCTCTTAATGATACATTCACCCAGTATACTCCTTGTGGTTTTTCAAGTATTAGTACTCTAAGGGCTGTCAGAAATAAATAAAAAAGACATTCATAGCTTTCATGATATGGTTAATTTATTTTTTTCATTTATTCTTTTTGTGTCTTGATTCTTCCTTGTAGATTTTCCTCTTTTTCCACTCCATCCCTTAATTAGTTTTTTCCACTCCATCCCTTAATTAGTTGGCATCTTGGTAGCCTATATGGTCTACACGATGAATAAATAAATTATTAGAGTGATATTGTTATAAGAGAGTACATTGCTTATCTTTTTTGTGGGTGCATATAAAGCCCCAAACACTATAAAATCATAGTCGCATACAGAGCATTGAAATGAACTGTCCTTATATACTGAAGGTAAGTGTGGAAACCTGAGTGACTACAACTATTGATGTAAAACAAACAAACCAAACCAAACCAAAACAAAACCTTAGAGTCACCATTCATCAATTTTTAAAATGTAGCTGATGCTTGAACATTTATTTGTTTCAAATGAATAAGGGAAGGCAGTTCCATCTCCACCCTAACCAAAATTAAGTAGCATTGAAATTCCATTTTATAGAGAGGTTTATGCCAAAAATGAAGTATTTGGGAAGATATAGAAAGTGCTTGTAACTTTAAAAACAAGATCCAAACATTGTGATGCCCTTTCCTCACCTCAGTAGGACAGCAACTACACAGACTACTCTCTAGGGTAATGATCTTGCCTCTTTCCAAAGGTTTTTTTTATCCCATATTCAGGAGGTCATATTTGGTCTTCAGCTACACAAAGCTCCACTCTTATTAATTCAAAATGGGACATCAGTTTTCACATACAGAAAAATCTGTCCCTTAACATGTAAGCTCTCTCCATTTTCTATTTGAAAGAATTTAGCTTTGGAAAAATAGAGCTATCTAATCTATATTATTCACAAATAAGAAATAAAGACATGAACATAACAGGAATTAATAAAATATCCCTTTATTTAAACATAGTTCAATTTACATCAATTCTTCAGTTTTTAAACTTTTTTTTTAGACTATGGTATTATTACTTTTATTATTATCATCATCATTTTGTGAAGTTATCTGGCAGAAAGAAAAGGTTGCTCACCCTATAGCTGTATCGTTGTTTTTAAAAATAATGTTTAGCATTCATTGAAAAGAATGAAAGAAATCTGGTTGAAGATGCAGGTGCACTAATAAATGGGTGGTCTTTGGATTACAGTATTTATGTGTACTATGGCAAAGCTGAACAGAACCCTAAATGTTACACATATAAAGTGGTACAACAAGAACATCTGTGTTGGGGGGATTGAACTGGCATGGCTCACACCTCCAGTGCCAGGTGCAAAGGAAATTTCAATACAGCTTGAGTAATCTTGACTGCAAGCATCTGCCTGCATCAGATTATCTCCTGTGTTCCCAGTTCACCACTAGCCATTAGAGTATTTATATGATACATCTGGTAGTGCAATGGCCAAGCAAGAAGTAGCAATCCCTCTATTAGTGGGGGCAAATGCCTGGCTCTTTAACACAACACAAAGACAAACAAAAATTCTTTTTAGGCCCAAGGGCAGCTAGCCAATTCTGCTACTGAGTAGCAGATAACTTTCCAGCATGATGGCTGCTTTGTCCTTTCAGTTTAGTTAGATACATATCAATTCTCATAATCTATAGTAGCTTAATTCTCTGATTTAAAATTATGTTTCTAAATATTATTGCCAGGAGCCTAACAAAATGTTAGAGTGTTGCTAGAATCATAATAGAGTTTTAACATTAGTTGGCTCCATGTAATGTCCCAACATAGATTGTCAGAATGAAACAGTGTGATAAAATGGGAATGATGGGGATCATCTATATACTAGTGTCTACAATAGTATGGACCTCTCTTCATATCTTCATATCCTTCATCCCCACAAGATAAATATACCTCTTACTACAGAGAAACTATAAGTCATCAGATGGTAACTACTTCAACAATCAACAATTTAGAACCTATACAACAATTTAGAATCTTTACAAACAAGTATTCACCTTTCCTACTATTTTTTTTATTATACAAGAATTGATTTGCATATATATGTATATATATATTCTATTTTAAAATTGTGCAAGGTGGTCTTCAAAAACATTTGTTAATATTATAATTCATCATAATAAAGTCCATCTTATTAGAGAAAATAAAATTATTAAGATGAAATTAAAGGTCACACTGTCTTGTAATCATACCAACAAAGAAGACCTTCATGTTTCAAATGAAAATACTGTTTTACTATTGATCACTTATGGATATAACTGATTTTTGGTCTTTATAAAGCAAACCATCTCATCCTGTTTCATATCCCCACCTTTGCATGATTTCTCAGGCTCCTGTCCATTAGAATTTTAACCAACTCAAACCTTTCTTCTTAAAAGAAAACCTCTCAAGATTTTATCATCCACACTGGAGTTCCTCCCTTCAATAATCAAACATTTTTGCTAAATTCTTCACTTTATCCCTCTCCAACAAACTCTCAAACCCATTCAAGTCTGTCCCCAGCTCTCAACATTTCATTAACATTACATTAGCTTTATAAACAATGTCCCTCCCAGTTGCTAAAATCAAAAGGCCTCATTATCCTAAATAAGTATTTCTACAACATTTGGCACACTACTTCTTTATATGGGATCCCCTTGTGGATCTGTAGGATAAGCACTCGGCTAACCACGGGACAGTGGTTCAAACCTACCAACCGTTCAAAGCTACCAGCGGTTCTTCAAACTAGGAGTCAGACACGACTTCACAGAACGTAACACTTTTAATTAGAAGCTTCTTTCTTTAGTCTGTGCTCTGGAATCTTTATTACTATTGCTTGCTTGCTTGTTCCTCCTCTTCTCCCTCTTATTTTTCCTCTTCTCCTTTGTCTTCTCCTTTTCCTCCATTTAACAAATGTTTGTCCTGGGTCCTTTTTTCATTATACCATTTCCCTGGAAATACTCATTCACTTTTATGGCTTCAATTGATACTATTTTGCATAGGATACACATACTTTAATTTTATCTAAGAACAAGTTATCTCCCTAAATTCACACTCTAACATCACACTGTTGACTAGACATTTGAATGTCTCAGAAATATTTCAAATGAGATACTTCCCAAGACATTAACTCATCATTCCCATGCCCTCAAAATACCTTTAACTTTCTAAAGTCCCACGTCCCTCCAAATTTTATTAATATGTACTCAAATGATTAAGCCAGACAACTTGAGTTGTCTTTGACACCTCTGCCTTTCTCCTTTCCCAAATCTATGTTGTTAAATGGCATGGAGTTGCTTCTGACTCACATTGTTCAGTTTGTTCCGACTCATAGCAACCCTGTATAGGGCTTCAGAAGAGCGACTGGTGGATTTGAACCATCAACCTTTCAGTTAGCAGTCCAGTGCTTATCCTCCAGTGCCACACCAGGACTAGTGACCCTGTATAGGGTTTCTGAGGTGAGTTTGAACCACTGACCTTGCAGTTAGAAGTCCAGTGTTTATCCTACAGAGTTTGACAACTAAGTATAAAATATTAACCAAGTGATAATACATGAATATGTACTTCATTAAAAGACATTAACAATATTCTTTGATCATTTCTCCCAACCTTTGCCCATCTCTTTAACAACCCAGATGATACCTAGCAAGAATTTGGGATATATCTATCAGAAATTTTGCTTATCTTTATTGTAATCATATATGTACCAGCTCAACTGAAAATATATAGTGTAATTTTGTATATAATTTTAAAAGATGTTAATATGTTTTATTGAGAGAAAAACATATCCTAGCATCTCTCTGCAGAGTCCTGGTATAGCATTGTGGGCTAATGTGCAGGACTACAAAGTTGTTTGAACTGAAAAGTTGACAGTTTAAGCTTACCAGCTGCTCCTTGGAAACCTATACAGGATCACTGTCTTGCTGATATGACAGTAGTACAGTAAGATAACATTTTTTGTCGATGAGTGTGTGGGTGTTGGGGGACAGTGTTGTATGTGTTTAGAAATAATTAAGAAAATGTGTAGCAAACTATTGGCAATGTTTATCTTTGAAAGATAGAAATAAGTTCCCTTAAAATATATTTCTTTTGTATATGCTTTATTAGTGTTTATATGAATACATTATATTTAATAACAGCACACAAACACACAGTCTTTAAAAAGTTATCCTGAGTCTCTAACCAAGGTTCTTCCACCACTCATCTGTCAGTTTGTCATACTGCGGTGGCTTGTGAGTTGCTGTGATTCTAAAAGCTATGCCACCAGTATTTTAAATACCAATAGTGTCATCCATGGTGGACAGGTTTCAGATGAACTTCTAGACAAAGACACACTAGGAAGAAAGAGTGATAAACTACTTCTGAATATTTAGTCACTGAAAACCTTATGAATAGCAGAGAAACACTGTTAGATATCGTGCCAGAAAATGAGCCCCTCAGGTTGGAAGACACTCAAAATGCAACTGGGGAAGAGCTGCCTCCTCAAAGTAGAGTTGACCATGATGACGTGACTGGAGTAAAGTGTGGGAGAAAAGCCCGTGGGACCTTCATTTGATGATGGGGCACAACTCAAAATGAAGAGAAACAGCTGTGAACATCCATTGGAAATCAGAACATGGAATGCACGAAGTATGAATCTGGGAAAATTGGAAGTTGTCAAAAATGAAATGGAATGCATAAACAGAGATATCTTAGGCATTAGTGAGCTTAAATGGACTGGTATTGGCCATTTTGGATCTGACAACCGCATGATTTACTATGCTGGGAATGACAAATTGAAGAGGAATGGTGTTGCATTCATTGTCAAAAAGAACATATCCAGATCAGTCATGAAGTACAATGCTGTCCGTGATAGGATAATATCCATGCGCCTACAGGGAAACCTAGTTAATGCCACTATTATTCAAATTTACACACTAACCACTAAAGCCAACTTCTTTAATCTGAAATTGATCAAACATGCAATCAAGATGTATTGATCATTACTGGTTATTGGAATGCAAAGGTTGGGAGCAAAGAGATCAGTAATTGGAAAATATGGCCTTGGTGATAGAAATGATGTGGGAGATCACATGATAGAATTCTGCAAAATCAAAGATATGTTCATTTCAAAACCTTCTTTGGACTTCACCAGATGGAATACATAGAAATCAAATTGACTACATCTGGAGAATGAGATGATGGAAAACTACATATCATCAGTCAAAACAAGGCAAGGGGAAAATTGTAGAACAGACCATCAATTGCTCATATGCAAATTCAAACTGAAGCAGAAGAAAACAAGGCCAGGAGAGCCAAAATATGATCTTGAATATATCCCAACTGAATTCAGAGATCTGAAGAACAGATTTGATACATTAAACACTAAAGACCGAAGACCAGGAGAGTTGTGGGATGACATCAAGAACATCATGCATGGAGAAAGCAAAAAGTCATTAAGAAGACAAGAAAGAAGGAAAAGGTCAAAATGGATGTCAGAAGAGACACTGTAACTGGCTCTCCAGTGTAGAGATGCTAAAACAAATGGAAGAAATGAGGAGGTTCAAGAGCTGTCCAGAAAATGTCAAAGGTCAGCTCGAGAAGATACAGTCAAATATTACAAAAAATGTGCAAAGATTCAGAAAACCTTAAAGGAAGAACACACACAGCATTTCTCAAGCTGAAGAAAAATTCAAGCCTCAACTTTCATTATTGAAAGATTCTCTGGGAAATTACTGAATGATGCAGAAAGCATCAAGAGAAGATGGAAGGAATACAGAGTCACTGTGCGAAAAGGAAATTGTTAATATTCAATGGTTTCAAGAGATAGCATATGATCAAGTGCCAATGATACTGAAGGAGGAAGTCCAAGGTAAATTGAAGGAACTGGCAAAGAACAATGCACCAGGAATTGATGGAATGAATAAAAATTGAAAGTGAGGTGGCACAGGAGGCACTCACTCATTTATGCCAAGAAATTTGGTAGACAGCTATCTGGACAACTGACTGGAAGAGATCCATATTTGTGCCCATTCCAAAGGGAGGTGACCCAGTGGAATGTGGAAATCATTGGACAGTCTCTTTTGTATCCCATGCAAGTAAAGTTTTACTAAAAGTAATACAAAAATGGCTGCAAGCATACATTGACAGAGAACTTCCAGAGGTTCAAGCCTGATTCAGAAGGGGACGTGGAATGAGGGATATCGTTACTGATGTCAGATGGATCTTGGTTGAAATCAGGGAATACCAAAAAGATGTTTACATGTGCTTTATTGTGTGGACCATGGCAATCTATGGATAACATTGCAAAGTGTGAATATTCCAGAACACTTAATTGTGCTCATGAGGAAACCTTACAAAGACCAAATTTGAAAAAAACAAGGGAATACGGAATGGTTTAAAATTAGGAAAGGTGTGCACCAGGGTTATATTCTTTCACCATATTTATCCATTCTGTATGCTGAGCAAATAATCCAAGAAATTGGGTTATATGAGGAAAAACATGGCATCAGGTTTGGAGGAAGACTCAATAACAACCTGCGATATGCAGATGATTTTACCTTGCTTGCTGAAAGTGAAGAGGATTTAAAATACTGATGAAGATCAAAGGTCACAGCCTTCAGTATGGTTTGCATCTCAATGTAAAAAAAAACAAAAATCCTCACCACTGAACCAATAAACAACATCCATATCAATGGAGAAAAAATTGAAGTTGTCAAAGACTTCATTTAGCTTGGATTAACCATCAACACTCATGGAGGCAGCATCAAGATATCACATATTGCATTAGACAAATCCACTGCACAGGACTGAAGAGCAAAGATGTCAATTTGAGAACTAATGTGCACCTGAACCATGCCATCATATTTTCAATAACCTCATATGCATATGAAAGTAGCACAGTGAATAATGAAGACCACAGAGGAATTTATGCATTTGAGTTATGGTTTTGGAGAAGGATATTGAAAGCACCATGGACTATCAGAGTTCATCTCTCATACTTTGTACATATTATTAGGAGGGACCAGTCACTGGAGGATATCATGTTTGATAAAGTGAAGGGTTGGGAAAAAAGAGGAAGATCCTCAGTGAGATGGATTGGCACAGTGGCAGCAGTGATGGGCTCAGGCATAGCAATGATTGTAAGGTTGATTCAGAACAGGGTTGTGTTCTGTTCTGTTGTGTATATGGTTGCTATGAGTTGGTACTGATTCCATGGTACCTAATACCACCACCAACATGAGTTAGAACTGCTTTGATAGCACAGCAACAACCTCTTAGATACTGTTCCTATATGTATACAACATGAAGTAAGGATTCAACTTCATTCCTTTCTATATGGCTATCTAGTTAACCCAGTATCATTGAATGATCTTTGCATCTTTGTGGAAAATAAATTAACAATAGAAACATAGCTTTACTTCTGGACTCTTAATTCTATTACATTGATCTATGTCATTACTTATACCTGCACCATTCTATCTTATTTAATGTTGCTTTGCAGTAAAATTTGAAAGTGAAAAGACTGTGTTCTCCAACTTTGTTCTTAATTTTCAATACTGTTTTGGTTACTATGGATACATCGAAATTTCATATGAATTTTTGGATCAGCACGCCATTTCTATAAAAACTCCAGTTGGGAGTCTGATAGGAATAAGGTTGAATCTAGAGATGAGTTAAGAAAGAACTGCCATTTTAACAATATTATGTCTTTCAATCCACATAAATTTAATATTTTTCTACTAATGAAATATTTTTGAATTTTTTTCAACCATGTTTTATTGCTTGCACAATACAAATTTTGGGTTAACTTTTGGATTTACTCCATTTGTATGATCACGGTCACCTCTTCTTTGAGGAGTTATCTCGTCACCAGTCTTAGTTTCAGTGTCTCCTCATTTTTTCTTCTCTTTTAGCACAGTTTTATATAATCTGGGCCTGTTGTATTCTTATATAGTTGAGGAATGGTTTTTCTACTTCTGTAATGAAGGCCAATGATAATTTGATTGTGATTACTTTGGATAGCACTGATATATTAATAACATTAAATTTTCCAATCCATGAATATCAAACATCTATTCAATTATTTAAATCTTTTAAAATCTCTTTAATTAAGGCTTATAATTTTCCTTTAAAATTTATTCACATTCCTGGTTAGATTTATTCCTGTTTTTATTTTCTTAAATGATATTGTAAATGGAATTGTTTCTCTAATATCTCTTTCAGATTTCTCTTTGCTGGTAAATAGATGGCAAGCTGATTTTTGTTTGCTGATCTTGCAAACTGAATGTTTGCTAAATTCCTCTATTAGCCCTGAAGGCTTTCTTGTGCACTGTTTGGGATTTTATATATGTAGGATCATATCATCAGCAAATAGAATTTTACTTCTTCATTTCTAATCTGCAAGAAGCCCTGGTGGTGACGAGGAGTAGGCATTGACTGTTAATTACAAGTAGGTAGTTCAAATCCACCAGCTGCTCAAAAGGAGAAAGATGGGACTGTCTGTTCCTATAGAAATTTACGGTCTCAGAAACTCTATATAGGGTTGTTGTGAGTCTGAACTGACTTAATGGCAGTGGGTTTGGTTCTTTTGTTTTTTTCTAATCTAGATAAATTTTATTTACTTTTCTTGTCTTATTGATCTTGTTAGGACTTCTATTTCAACACAGAATAAAACTAGTGAGAGTGAGCACCCATGTCTTGCTCTTGATTTCAAAGAGAAATCCCTTAATCTTTCTCCAATAAGTATAAGGAAGGGTGTTGACTTTTCATGTCCTGAATTACACTGAAGAATTTCCATTCTATTCTAAGGGTTTCATCAAGAAACGGTGTTTTATCAAATACTTTTTCTGCATTTGCAGAGATTATCATGTGCTCCTTTTCCTTTTTTCTACTGATGTGGTGTAGGTGCTATAGGATAAGCACTGGATTGATAACATCAAAGTCAGCAGTTCAAACCCATTAGCCACTCTAAATCCTATACAGGGTGGCTATGAGTAGGAACTGACTCCATGACACACAAGAATACCAACAATTACACTGTTTGATTTTCTAATGTTGAACCATGCTTAAGTTCCTGTAATAAATCCCATTTGTCAAAGTATACTTTAATATGCTACTGTATTCTGTTTATTAGTGTTTTGTTAAGGATTTTCACATCTATGTTCTTAAAATGGAGTCCTGGTGTATTTCTGTACGATGAAGAACTGGACTGCAAGGGCAGTTTGAATCACAAGGTTGGCAGTTCAAACTCACCAGCTGCTCCTTGGAAACTCTACACAGCGTCATTATCAGTAGGAACCAACCTGACAGAATGGCTTGTAATTTTCTTTTCTTGTGGTGTCTTTTTCTGGTTTGTTACTAGGTTTATCTTTGCTTCATAGAATTTATTAAGGATTAGTCCTTCCTTAAGGAGCTCTGGTAGTGTAGTGGTTACAAATTGGGCTGTGAACTGTAAGGTCAGCAGTTCGAAACTACCAGCGGAACAGAAAGATGAGGCGTTAGGCTCCCGTAAAGATTTACAGCCTCGGAAACCCTGTTCAGGGTCGCTATGAGTCGGAATCCACTCCACGGCACTTAACAACAACAACAACAGTCCTTCCTTGCTATCTTTTGGGAGAGTTAAAACAGTGTTGGTGTCACTTTTTTTCACAGTGAAGCAATCTAGTCCAAGCTTTAATGTTGTTGGAAGGTTTTTGATCACGGAGTCAATCTCGTTACTTGTTATGAGACTTTCTACTCCCTCATTAATCAGTTTGGGGAGGCTGTGTCCTTCTAAGAATTTGTCTGTTTTATCTAGGTTACCCAGTTTGTTTCCATACAATTGTTTATAATAATCTCTCATTATTATCTTTATTTCTATTAGGTCACTTGACTTTTCTTATTTCATTTAATTGTTTAATTGCATTTTTTCTCTTTTCTTTTTTAGTCTAACTATATGATTGTCAATTTTATTGATCTTTTCACACAACCAACTTGTGATTTTATGGACTGTCTCTATTGTTTTTCTGGGTTTTATTTATTTATTCTCTTATCTTTTTTGTTTCCTTTCTCTTTGTATGTAAAAACTTAGTTTACTCTTCTCTTTCCTGTTCTTGGAGTTTTCAATAAAGCTGTTAATTTCAACTCTTTCTTCTTTTTTCTTGTATGAGTGTATGGTTACAAATTTCCTTCTCAGTACTGCCTTAGCTGTATCCCATGTGCTCTTGTAGGTTGCGATTCCATTTCCACATTGACTAAAAATGTTGTAATTTCTCTTTTTATTTTTTCCTTGGCTTATTAGTATTTTAATAATGTGTTTTAAAATTTCCATGTGTTTGTGTGTTTCCAGATGCTTTTCTGTTACTTGTAGCTAACTTCAATCATTCTAGTCAAAGAAAATAATTTGTATGATTTCAATCTTTTAAAATTTATCAAGTCATTAATTGTTATTAAAAAAAACATGAAGGGCAAAACATTTAGTTACCAAGACAGAAACTTATTACTAGCCTTTAGACTTGTCAGTTCATTTCCCATTATTAGGGATCCTTCTTTTGATATGTAGTGTTGAATTATTTTCTAGTGTCTTTTTCTTCCACTTACAAAATTCCCATTAGTATTTTTTGTCATCCAATCTGGTGAATATTAACACTCTCAGTTACTGTTTGTCTTTGAACATTTTAATTTCACCCACATTCTTTTTCCTTTCTCCATGTACAAAGCATTTGCTATCTGTTATTACATTTAGTTCTCATAACAATGGTATGAGTTAGTTGTGATAGCTAAGGTATTGTGTTAACTTAACTGGGTGAGGATTCTCAATCATTTGGCAGTTGAAATGGAGTCATGCCCTTAATGAAATCTAATATACTGCAGTTAACTCTATGATAAGGTCTGCTATGAGCAGCCAGTCAATTAAAAGTGTGTTTCTCTGGAGTTGTGGAATTGGACTTGTGTATTCCCTGCTCACAATATATTAGACACTCAAGCAAAGCAAACTTGTTCTCTGCTTGTCTAGATCTTGCATCTGTCTCATCCTCTGACTTCTGGGTCTTTGGACTGGACTAGTGACCTGCTCTATTACCTGCCTGCCTTCCAGACCTGCCTGCTTGTCTGCCATCTGATCTTCTGATCTTGATTCATCTGATCCAGACTTGGAACTCTTCTACCTCTATAACCACATCAGCCATTTCCTTGATATATGTTGTTGTTGTTAGGTGCCATCGAGTCGGTACAGACTCATAGTGACCCTATGTACAACAGAACGAAACTCTGCCTGGTCCTGGGCCAACCTGACAATTGTTGCCACACTTGAGCCCACTGATGTTGCCTCTTGGCTAATCTATCTTGCTGAGGGTCTTCCTCTTTTTCTCTGACCCTCCATTTTACCAAACATGATATTCTTCTCCAGCGACTGGTCGCTCCTGACAATATGTCTGAAGTATGAGAGACAGAGTTTGGCCATCCTGGCCTCCAAGTAGCACTCTGGCTGCACTTCTTCCAACACAGATCTGTTGGTTCTTTTGGCAGCCCATGGCACTTTCAATATTCTCCTCCAACACCATAACTCAAAAGCATCAATTCTTCTATGGTCTTCCTTATTCACTGTCCAGCTGTTGCATGTATCTGAGTTTATTGAAAATACCATGTCGTGAGTCATGTGTACCTTAGTCCTCAAGCTGACATCTTTGCTCTTCAACACTTTGAAAAAGTCTTGTCTTGTACTTCTCTTTATATGTACATATGAAAGTCTCATTGGTTTTGCTTCTCTCAGAAACCCAGTCTAAGACAGTACTGCTCCTATTTTATAGATTAAAATACTGAGACCTGAAGGAGAATATCATATAACCAGTAAGAAGGTGACAAAGGCAAGACTTAAATCCCAGATCATCTTCCTCCAAATCAGATGCTATGTTCTTCATCCTATCAGTCTTGGGTCCTGGTGTGGAACTGTAGCATAAGAACTGAATTACAAGGCCATCTTGAACCACAAGGTTGGTAGTTCAAACCCACCAATCACCCCTTAGGATTCCCATATAAGGTCACTGTGAGTTGGAACCAACTCAATGGCACTTAATAACAGCAACATCATAGTCTAGTTAAGTTAGGTTTATTCCAAAATGTCAGAATTGGAAGGGGGCTTAGAGATCAAATCTAGTCCTTTTATTTATAATTGTTGGAAATAGGCCCTGATTTACCTCAACTAGTATATCACAGAAGTAAGAACAATTCCTCATTTATTGATTGACAGCTCCCAATCTTTCTACTCTATTACCATGTCTCAAAATAAAAATGAACACGAATGTTATACATGTGAATCAGCACTGGTTCAAACAGTAGAACAGCTATTGACTTTGAAACTATCAGGAGTCTGCTTTGGTGAAATGAAAACAAGCATCTCCACAAAAACAGGACAGCTAAAATAAAATTCAGAATTGTGGACCAACATATCCACATTATCTGCTTATGTCAAATCTGGCATCCTGGTGCGGCTCTGTAGGATATAGACTGAATTGCTAACAACAGCATTGAGAACTTTTTTCAGAGATAAAATTTATCATATACTTGATTATATTTAATCAGATAGTATTAAATAAAATAGTACATTTATAATCGCCTTTTATGGTTACATAAACAAGTTTAATCTAACCAACATTTGCTGAGAGTCAAGAATGTAGCAGCTACTGCTCTGAAAATTCATTCGTAAGACTAAAACAAACCAAAGAGGTTTAGTGATACTGACCTCTCTCAAGGCTTTCTGTTTTCCACATGGATAATTTCACCATCATTCTTGGAGGATAGTTTCACTGGGTACAGTATTCTTAGTTATTTGTTTTGTTTTTTTCTTTCGGCACTTTATACATATTATTTCATTGCCAACAGGCATCCAATGTTTTGGAAGAGAAACTAGCATTGAATCGTGTTGGAAAGTCTTGGCATGTGACTGCTCTTCTCTCACTACGTTCAGAATTCTCTCTTTATCTTAACTTTTTGAGTGCCTATCATGTGGCAGTGCAATGGCTCTGTACAATGAACACTCAACTGCAAATTACAAGGTTAGTGAGTCTAGTCTACCAGTTGCTCTGAGGGAGAAAGATGAGGCTTTCTGCCTTCATGAAGATTCACAGCCTGGGAAGCCCTATACAGAGTCACTATGACTCAGAACGGAATCGATAGTACTTAGCAACAGCAACTATTCTGTATTTTAATGACGATCTCTTTGGACTTACATTGCTTGGGGTTCTTGGATTTTCAGTTTCATGTATTTTGTTAGAATGCAGAAATTTTCTGTCATTATTTCTTCACTGGATCTTTAATTTATATAAGGCTATAATTATCCTGTACTTAAGTTGAACTTAAAATAAAGACACTAATCAGGAAAATAAACTCATGAAGGCATCATAAATGCTTAGCACAAATTGACTTTAAAAAAGCAGCAATGTATACAGTAAACTGAAGCATTTATAAGATGCTACCTCTTCATCCTCTCACTTGATAAGCGCACATCGATGTGACAGATAATTCAGATTCAACCCACATAATTTCTATTACTAGAAAACCTGACTTCACATAAATTGACAAAAGCATATTTTATTAAAAGCATAATGTCAAAATAATATGGGTTATTACCTAGTAGTCACTTAGAGCATTTTTTTGTGGAGAAAAAGGGTATTATACTGGGGGGTGGAAAAGTATTGCCGGAAAAATAGTATAATTTTCAAAAGTGTTTCTTGACTGTTGCTGTCCTGGGTGTTGATTATAGATCCAAGTAAATGAAACCCTTGGCAACTTCAGTGTTTTCTTCATTTATCATGATATTGTTTATTGATCCAGTTATGAAGATATTTGTTTTCTTTTTTGTTGAGGTGTAATCTACACCTAAGGCTGTAGTCTTTGACCTTCGTTAGTAAGTTTTTCTAGTTTTCTTCACTTTCATGAAGCAAGATTATATTAACTACATATTTTAGGTCATTAATGAATCTTCCTCCAATCTTGATGCCATGCTGTTTTTTATGTAATTTGGCTTCTCAGATTATTTGTTCAGCATATAGTTTGAATAAGTATAGTGAAGGGAAACAGTCTTTACACATATTTCTCCTGATTTTAGACTATGCAGTAGCTCTTTTGGCCTGTTTTAATGACTGTCTTGGTCTATATGCAGGATCTGCATGATCACAATTAAGTGTTCTGGAATTTCCAGTCTTCACACTCATATACATAATTTGTTATGATCTACAAAATCAGATGCCTTTTCATAGTCAAGAAAACACAGTTAAGCATCCTTTGGATATTCTTTCTTTTGGCCAAGATCCATAGGATGTCAGCAATGATATCCCTCATTTCATGTGCTCTTCTCAATCAAGTTTGGATTTCTTGGATTTCCTGTCTATATACTGCTAAAAATGCTGTTGAATATCTTCAGAAAATTTTATTTATATGTGACATTAATGATATTGTTTAATAATTTCCATATTCTGTTGGGTCACCTTTCCTAGGAATGGAAACAAATATAGATCTCTTCCTGTTTGCTGGCTAGGTGGTTCTTGGCAAAGAAGTATGAGTGCTTCCAGCATTGCATCTATTTATTGAAACCTCTCAACTCGTATTCCTCCAAGTTCTGGACTCTTATTTTTTGCCAATGTCTTCAGTGTAGATTGTACTTCTTCCTTCAATACCATTGATTCTTGGTCATATCCTATCTCCTGATGTGGTTGAACACTGAGTGACTTTATTGGAACAATGACTCTGTGAATTCTTTTTATAGAGATCTTCATAACAAATAAATAACTGCTATGCAATTATCTGTATATTCACTATGATACTTAATCCCACAAAGTCCAAGAATCTGTAGTTTATTTCAGTTAAGAAATTGGATTCACTAAGGCTAGAACCTTGTTTTTAATGGTTATTCAACTGGCATTTTTTTTCTTGTATATATTTTTGAAGTTTTTTTGTGTGAAATAAGTGATAGTTTACATGGGAGAACATCAGTTTTATATTCATCATTTCATTGCAATGATTATAGTCCTCTCTGTGCATTATCATTCAACAATATTTGCTTCTATTGCATTTTTTTGTGAGGTAGGGAGGTTTGTACACAAAAACACTCAGGACTATATAATCATTTCAACAACCAAAGGACACATTCTGCAAGCCTGCCTCATGGCTGCTAGCACACAACCGTTCTCTTTTCATGACTCTGGAGTCCTTCATTTGCCCTATTTCTCCATGTCATCATCTCTGTCTCCATCTCTGGTATCACTGCTTCTCTGATAGGGTCCCACATTCTGCTCATGCTCTTCTCCCTTGATGGTCCTAGGGTTTTCTGTTTCTGGATTGTAAGATTAACTGCTCTCCTTTTTTTGTTACAAACTCCTACCTTCACATTTGTGACAGTCACAATTAGTCATGCTAACAGTTATTCACTATTGAATCATAAGAATCTTATCTCCATCTCGTTTCACCAGACCTGTTTAAACAAGACGAAAACTAGTCAGTGGGGACTCTACTTTCCCCCACACACTCTGAAAGTAAACTCCCTCTTGAAAACTTGTAAGCCTGTAACTTCATGCCTTTATTGCCCACTAATTTTAGTTTATTTATTTATTGAAAATAGGAACATGCCATGTACGAAGTATGAATCTGGAAAAGTAAGAAGTTGTCAAAAATGAAATGGAATGCATAAACATTGATATCTTAGGCATTAGTGAGCTGAAATGGACTCGTATTGGCCATTTTCTATCTGACAAAGACATGGTTTACTATGCCAGGAATGACAAATTGAAGCAGAATGGTGTTGCATTCATTGTCAAAAAGAACATATCCAGATCAGTCATAAAGTACAACACTGTCTGTGATAGGATAATATCCATGCACCTACAGGGAAGCCCAGTTAATGCCACTGTTATTCAAATTTACACACCAACCACTAAAGCCACTGTGGATGAAATAGAAGAATTCTACCAACTTCTCCAATCTGAAATTGATCAAACATGAAATCAAGATGTATTGATCATTATTGGTGATTGCAATGTAAAGGTTGGGAGCAAAGAGGAAGGATCAGTAGTTAGAAAATATTGCCTTGGTGATAGAAGTGATGCTGGAAAATGTGTGATAGAATTCTGCAAAACCAATAATTTCTTCACTTAAATACCTTCTTTAGACAGCATAAGAGATGACTGTACACATGGACCTCACAAGATAGAATACATAGAAATCAAGTTGACTACATCTGTGGAAAGAGTATGGAAAAGTTCCATATCACCAGGGGCAGACTGTGGAACAGGCCATCAATTGCTCATATACAAATTCAAACTGTAGCTAAAGAAAATGAAAACAAGTCCACAAGAGCCAAAATATGATCTTGAATATATCCCACCTGAATTTAGAGATCATCTGAAGAACAGATTTGGTACATTAAACACTAAAGACCAAAAACCAGGAGAGTTGTGGGATGACATCAAGAACATCATACATGAAGAAAGCAAAAAAGTCATTGAGAAGAAAAGGAAAAAAGAAAAGGTCAAAATGCACGTCAGAAGAGATACTGAAACTTGCTCTCCAGTGTAGAGATGCTAAAGCAAATGGAAGAAATGAGGAGGTCCAAGAGCTGAACAGAAAATTTCAAAGATCAGCTAGAGAAGATAAACCCAAATATTACAACAATATGTGCAAAGATCTTGAGGCAGAAAACCAAAAAGGAAGAATACACTCAGCATTTCTCAAGCTGGAGGAACTGAAGAAAAATTCAAGCCTCGACTTTCGTTATTGAAAGGTTCTTTGGGCAAATTATTGAATGATGCAGAAAGCATCAAAAGATGGAAGGAATACACAGACTCACTGTACCAAAGGAAATAGTTAATGTTCAACTGTTGCAAGGGATAGCATGTGATCAAGTGCCAATGATACTGAAGGAGGAAGTCAAAGGTGCATTGAAGGAATTGGCAAAGAACAAGGCACCAGTAATTGGTGGATTAAAATTGAAATCTTTCAAGAAAGTGAGGCTGCACAGGAAGCACTCACTCATCTCTACCAAGAAATTTGGAAGACAACTATCTAGCTGACTGATTGGAAGAGATCCATATTTGTGCCCATTCCAAAGAGAGATGACCCAACAGAATCATCACACAATCTCTTTGATATTCCATGCATGTAAAGTTTTGCTAAAGGTAATACAGAAA
>NW_006408528.1:450363-469108 GCF_000296735.1 Chrysochloris asiatica | reverse complement strand
TTGCTGAAGAAGGATATCATGTTTGGTAAGGTGGAGGGCCAGAGAAAAAAAGGAAGACCCCCAATGAGATGGATTGGCCAAATGGCAGCATCAGTGGACTCAAGCGTGGCAACAGTAGTAAGATTGGCCCAGGATCAGGTAGTGTTTCATTCTGCTGTGCATAAGGTCACTATGGGTCAGTACCAACTTGATCGCACCTAACAACAACAATTTAGGTAGCCAGTATCTAAGTTACCCATCCCTATCAACCTTTTATAAAAAGGGGATAGGATGGATACTTGATGTGAAGACTCCTTCCCTCTCAATTGGTATTTTGAGCTACTACATCCATAAGTATATGTCAAATTAATCAAATTGTAGCACTTTATACTTGTTTCCTTAATCAAAAATTGTTTTTGCATCTTCCTCTACTTGAGTTCTGATTATCAAGCCATCAAGGTTAGGTGAAATGGGTACTATCTACAAGTTTGTGTGTTCTTGTGCATCTACCCTCACTTCATATCAGCTGGATGCTTGACTCTCAGCTCTAGCCCTCCATGACTATGTCCTTGTCCATAGGCCCAGGAGTCCCCAGGACTCACCACATTTTGACCAACCAGCCCTTCCTCTTCTCTCTCTCATCTCCAGGTCAACGGGAGTTTTTAAAATAATATTTTATAAGAAAGAATCTATACTTAATAAAAGAACAAATTATTAGCATAGTGAAAACTATTTCCATATAATTAGAAAATCATAAAATAACTTTTACAAAAGTATAATTTTTACTATAACATTCAGTAAGTTTTCTTGTGTATATGAGTACTTATGTGTGGTTTTACATGTGTGTATGTGTTTGTGTATATAGTCTCTTGTTAGAATGAATGGTAATTTTCTGTTATCCAGGAAAAATATAGTTTAAGACAAATTATTAAGTTCTATTTCAGGACAATGGCTGAAGTTTCACTATATTATGGTTCTAATGAAGGCATTCATGTGTATGGGCTTTAAAAAAAATCAAGCTTATATTATATTTTGACATTTGTCAGAAAAAAGTATAAAGTAGTATCAATAAGGTCTTTTCAAAATGGCTTTTTTCAAACTAAACAGACATTTGCTTTACTGATTTGATTCTTTGAGAAGTTACATGTCTACTTCCATACAAACTCTTAAAATAATTTTCAGATTCCTAGGTATCTCTATAAAATTCATAATGACTAAAAATATTGTACAATTTTATACCAGTACTACAGTTAAAGTAATACTTGTCATAAAAAGAGGAGACAATTAAATGTTAATAATTCAAATAGAATATTCTTAAAACTGAATGATAAAATTTAGAAAACAAAATCTTATATTTAATGCTGAGCTTTTGGAAGTGTTTAAGGAAGATGTAGGTGGGACTTCTAAGCTCTTTAAAGATATTAGAGCTTGATACATTGCTTTTCAGGAGACAGGACTAAGCAGAAAAGCTGTATGGGCCCTCTGCAAGACAGATATGAAAAACTAAATGAGACAGTTGCAGATAATAGAACTAGAACTCTGAGCTTCAAATGAAGGAATACAAAAATGGATTGAATGTTTACTAGGAGAGAGAGATGAGCAGACAAGGCAAAAAAAGAAGTGACTGCTAAGCTGTGGTGGCCAAATAACCTGCTGCAGCCATCTGGAGCATTTGTGAGAAGTTTCAGGGACCAAAAAACACACACACACACAAAAACCCAAAACATATTCATATTGCAGAAACTACCTGTGACTCGCAAAGACAAATGTGCAATATTTTTTTCTTGTTCTCCACACTCCCTTGGTGACAAGAGATGAGGCTGACCACCACCAGTGTACACCCCAAAGGGAGCTCCCGATTTCTAGGTGGACTGAGCTGCCCAGAGATAAGCATCAAAGTTTTGAGCCCAATTGAAGAAGGGAGGGGCTAACCACATTAACCCCACTTAGGTGAACCCTGATTCAAATCCACAAAGTCGGCCTTGGGTAGCACTGGACTAGCTGTCACTTTGAGAAATGGATGAACAGATGTATGGGGTAGAGAAAAAAAAAAAAAAGAAGAAGAAGAATGAAAGCTTTCTTATCTATGTGGTCCAGCCAGGCACAGCATAGTCTTCTCGACCTTTGTCAGTGCAGAGGCATACAACTTATTGGTGAGGGAAAGTCCTGCCTTTTCTTTTTGTGTGTGTGTGTGTGTGGATTTGTTACCTTTTTAAAAAATTTTTGCTGTTGTTGACTGATTTCTTTGTTTTCCTGTTCTCATGTATATGTGTTCATTCTTCTTGCCTCATCCAGAGACAGCAACTGCAGCCATACAGCTCAGTCACAGTCATACCCTCTACAATCCCATCAGTTGGGCAAGAGCAAATACCAGTTGCTATGCCAGTTCAAGATCAACAAAAACAACCCATATCAGCTAATCCACCTAAACTGACGTGTGCTAGCATTAACTAGACAAGGTGGCACAAATACGTCTCATGATAATACCAACCACCAGGAGGCAGTTGCTGAGTGCATAAGAATACACCAACATATATTCATCAACTTAATACAAATACAACAACACCACAATGTCTTGAGAGCAACAGACAAATTTTGTTCACACAAAGAAACAAACAGAGTAGCTTAAATAAATGACCAAAAGGAAGAGCTAGAAAATGTTTTTGAAGAAAAATAGGTATTAGAATTACCTGAAAAATAACTCAGGAGAATGCTATTTAGGCATCTACAAATGATTGACAGAAAGCCTGAAGAAAAGAAGGAAGAATTCAGAAAAACACTATAGACACAAACATAATAGATAAAGTATTGGAGACAATACAAAATCGGCAAACAGAAATCGAAAGATTAATACTGAGATTTCAGAAGTGGGCAATTCATTGAAAGGACAAAGGTGTAGATTTGAATCAATGGAAGCTAGAAATACTGAGCTTGAAAATGAATCTCTCAATACAAGTCCTCTAGAAGAACAATCAGAAAAAAATAATAAAAAAATCTGAAGAAAGCCTAAAATTCATGTGGGACAACAGGAAAAGGTATAAATTATGGGTAATCTGAGTTTCAAAGCAGAGACAAAGAAAAGCATAGAAAAGATAGAGAACTGCTAGAAGAAAATTTCCCTAACATCATGAAAGATATGAAGATAAGCATTCAATAAGCTGACTTCAACAAATAGAATAGATCCCAAGAGAAAAATCACCAAGGTGTATC
Source organism: Chrysochloris asiatica (assembly GCF_000296735.1). Taxonomy (NCBI): domain Eukaryota; kingdom Metazoa; phylum Chordata; class Mammalia; order Afrosoricida; family Chrysochloridae; genus Chrysochloris; species Chrysochloris asiatica. The sequence continues at coordinate 465,919 of NW_006408528.1, read as the reverse complement.
ATAATCAAACTCTCAAAAATTAAAAACAAGTTGAAAATCCTTAAAGCATCTTGGGAAAAACGAAATGTCACCTATAAAGGAAAACCAGTAAGATTAAGCTCTGATTTCTCAGTAAAAACCATGTAGGCAAGAAGGTAATGAGGATATCCACACAAAACTAAGAAAGATAAATAGTGCCAATCACGAATTATTACCCAGTACAACCATCCCTCAAATATGATGGCAAAATCAGAATATTTCTAGATAATCAGAAATTAAAAGAATTTGTAAAAACCAGGACTACTTTATAAAAAATACTACAGGGAGTCCTTTGGACTGAGAACCAACAACAGCAGACAGCAACTGGAGATTGACATATCTGGTAACACCATCCAAAATTCTTTGGACTGAGAACCAACAACAGCAGACAGCAACTGGAGATTGACATATCTGGTAACACCATCCAAAATTCAATCTAGATATAGAAGAGTCCAAAGGAAAACAAAACTACAAGACTGCAAATAGGGAATCTGAATTAACAATTTATAATGAAGACAATTATATATAATGAAGACAGCAATAACAGGGAAAAGTATAGTTACAGAATTCCAAGTGGCAAAGAAGTCAAGTAGATTTAAAGATATAATAGACTGTTTTGAAATGAGGAGAAATTAATAAATTACAGGGTAACCTAAGAGAAACAATAGAGCTTTACATCAAATCCAGAAAAGGAATATCAATTAAGACTTTGTAAACATTAAAACAATGAAGAAACTGGCAAGAAAATAAATCAGAAAAATGATCTCATCACAGGAAAACATGCACAACAAACAAACAAGCAGCACCACACACACACAAATCACAGAAAAATGACTGCAATCAATTCATACCTATCAATTATTGCACTGAACATCAATGGATTAAATACACCAGACAAATACTACCAAATTCTCTGACAGAGATCACATTGGAGAGTCCCAGATACAGTAGGAGACAATGTAGAAAAAAACTCAAAATTATTTAAAACAAAAACAATAAAGGATATGATTTATTTGTCTGAAAGAGACAGGAGGTACCTGAGACTATGGCTCTCAACTACCCTTCAGATTTAGATAGGAACTCACACTCATGGCCCAATTTTCAGCTAAGGAATAGATAGGTATATGGGGGGACAACAACCCTAGTAAGGTATGTTCACCACAAAATGGCCAATCATTCAAAATCAAAAGGGCAGCATTTTCCTAAGCACAGAGTTGAGAAGAGATGAGAAAGTTGGTGGGATGCAAATAAGAACCACAGGGAGGTAGCAGATTAACTGTTGCTGCATTGAAGGGATTGTAATCATTGAACTGAAATAAAGTCTATGATTTGTTGAATGTAAAACAGATTATCCTGACTGTAAACTTTCAGTCAATTCACAATAAAAAGTATGAACATATTAATTTCAAACTTTACACATTGATTTCCTTACTAGAAGTATATCCCTGATATTACTCAGTTACAATAATGTTACCAAATGATTCTTGTAAAACTCAATTTAGCGAAACCCCTATCCTGTGAGTTTTAGAAAAGTTGATGCATTTTATCAAACTTTCCTATTTCTGTGAATTTCTAGATATCACACAAGTCTGCCAGATATGTGTGTTCTATAAAACTACTATCTAGGCTTCACTGTGCCCACTCCAGCCAGTTCAGATCACTTCTCCAGTTGCTGTCCTCCTTGTGCATCCTTCTTATTCTCCTGTAATTCTCCTTCTTTATTTAATAAAAATTCATTAACAAATTAAGATAATAAAAGGGAATTGAGTGAAGAAAATAAATTTTCCCTTAAGTTGTTTCAGATTCAATGAGACATATGTCACAGTAGAGCTTTCAATTATGCATTTTTTTTCAGAAGGAAAATACTTTTAGAAATAGAATACCTTTAAAAGTAGAATACCAGGCCTTTCTTAGAGGTGTCTCTGCATGGACTCCAGACTACTGATTTTTGGTTAACAGATGGGTGTGTTAATCATCCACACCAATCAAGACTCCAAATGAAGAAAAGTAAAAGATGAAAGATGGCTATTAGATATTCTATCCTCTAAAATCCTTCTCAGGTATTTATTTCATTGGCCCTCTTTATTTTCCATCCTTCCCTGTGGCAGTATTTCAGGAGCCATGTGTCTTCTGCAGAAAGACGATTGCTCAATATATCTTTCCCTCAAAGTCAAGAGCATGTTTGAGAGGAAAAAATAGTCTAATAATCTCAAGAGTCCAGGACTGGCTATTTTTCTTTCCCTCAATCTAGAATGATGATCTGTGCAACCATGAGTTTGCTTCAGAGGAGAAATCTCATCCTACCCTAGAGATAAAAGCAAATGAATCATTGAAATTGAAAGACCACTTATCAAAATATGCAAAAGGTAAAACGATTTCAATTTCCTAATTTGGAAAGCAAAATAAATAAATAAATAAAAGTTAAGATTTTAATGCCACAATTCTGTTAAAGAAGGATCAAAATATATTACTAAATAGAATACTTAATGTTTAGTGTAAGTTGCCTGAGTATTTCACTGGTTCAGGACTTATCTCAAAGCAATGTAGATGTATTTGTAGGAGTAAGTTACAACTCCCAGAATGTAGGTGTGCCTGCCTTACAAATTCCAGGCTACGCCATGCAAGCAAAAATTCCTTACAAGCCTTAACATGCCAGTTTCCAAGTTTCAACAATTTTAAGATCTAGACTTCATCCAGAACAACAGGAAGATTTGCTGGGCATTTTAAAATATGATTTTGTCATTGGTACACAGATGACTCAAGCACATTTGTCATGCTTGTTATTTTGTCTTAATAGATGCAAAAAGGAAGATTGTTTTCTTGAGGTGTCTTGGCTACAGTTAAAGACAGAAGGAAGTAAATCAAGCAGATTCAAGACAATGCAAGCTTATGTATTAAAGAACAAAAGTTTGCCTAAAGCTATGTGCAGGCAAAGAAAGAATAAAGGGACACAGAAAGGAAATGGTGGGGAATCCATTTTGTAAGGCAATTCCCCACCCTAGGCTTGTTAGCCCATGACAAGTGGGACTATTTAAATTAACTCTGAGAGAAGAGCAGTGTAAAGGTCTTTCTGTCTCTCTTTTCCTTTTTGCTTTATGTCTTTGCCAAGGGAGGATGTTCAAATTTGCTATTTTATAAAGTAAAATGTCCTTGCCATGCCCTTTGTTTTTTTCTCATAATTTGAGGCTCCACCTTCCCTTCGTGATGTTCAATTCAGTGGCTTGATTTCACTGATCACCATTTTGAGTTACAAAGTTAGGAACATAAATGACCTCACTTGCTTCTTATGTTGTTTTAGTAAATTGAAGCGGATTGGGTAAAACTCTCCTTACTGTGCTGTAATTAATCTTCTTTCACTGATGTTGTGACTAAATTCCTGAGATGGATTATAAAGTAGGAATGCATTTGTATCCGTAAAAGTGAATATTCTGTTCACTTCTATAAATCGATTCAAGATGATAGTATTATCTAAGTATATTAAAAATAAGCTTCAGTGTGGAGGAGTGGTTGGTAGTTCCAAGGAGACGATTATCTGCAGTCCCAAAGGAAAATTATCTGTGTCACTAAGTACCAACTGTCAAGATAGGCAGCCTAGAGTTTAGGGAAAGTGGGTAAATGGAAGAGACTCCTTCTCTTTTGGAAGGAAATGAAAACTGGAAACCAAATTGCTGGTTACCATTGCTCATGTCACAATTATACACAACTGAATAAAGTTAAGCTTCGAGCACTTCACTCCAATATGAAACAACCCTGAACCTCAGCAAGAAAGGACATCTATAATAAACTCTAGGAGCCTGGGTGGCATGAGTAGTTAGTGATTAGCTGCTAACGTAAAGGTCGGCAGTTAGAATCTGCTTATCAACTCCCATAGAAAGTAGATCTGGAGATCTGCTTCTGTAAAGGTTACAGACAAGACAATCCTAAGCAACAGTTCTACTCTGTAACACATTGGGTCATCATGAGTTGGAATTGGCTCGATAGCAAAAAATAACAACAATATAGCAAATTCAATGAAAGAACCTGAAAGGCACTGCGCATGGTACCCTTTGTCAAAAGACACCTAGCAAGTGAACATTCACTTTGGTAAAAAAAAAAAAAAGTAGGGAACATAGTGATGGGCATTTAAAGTCAAAACAATACATTAAATTAAAAATCCACTAATAAAAAGAAACAAAATTATTTATATTTGGCCTACAAACACATGCACCCTTGTTATTGCTTAATGAGCGGGGAAGCAAGTATTAGGTGTTCACTACAGAGTTAAAAGAAAAAAAAATTACTTATATACTAGTACCATAAAACAGGTACCTATAGAGTCAAGTCTCATTTTTGTGTGGTAATTATGTTCTATAGAGTCACCATGAACTCTGAATTAGAGAATATAGAAGTGAGCTAGAGGGTTCTGTTCCTGTAAGCCTCTGGTTATAACATGCTTGCTAATCAAACAATATATAACTTTCTTTTATTGAGATAAATCTTATTTAATATATATTATTGATTCATTAACAGTGAACTTTCGGCCAATAATATTATACTTTATGCCTGAATGACATTTATTTATTATACGTACATATTTTCTCTTTAAAAGCATATCATTGCATTCTTTTTGTATTTGGCAGCCAAATACAAAAATGTGAAAAATGTGAAAAATGTGATACTATAAAGATCACAAAAAAAGGCACGCTTTTTACAGTATAAAAGTTTTAACTTTAGTGTCACCTTGTTAAACTTCAGGTGGAAATGTATGTCTTGTGCGGCTTACCTTTTCCACCATTCTGTACATGTCTGCAAATAGTGATCAAACACCAGAAATATTGCTATTGGGGTAACAAGTTTTAGTGAGCAGGTAAAATTTAAAATATGAAATCCATGAATAATGAGAACAAATAAGGTATATAGTCATATGTTGGTGATTTTTAAACTACTATGCTTTATATTAGCAATATCTCCCACTTTAAAATATTCCTATCCTTCTTGAAAACATGAGTACAATAAATAAAATATTTGTCACAACTATTTTTCTTATATTTTTAACACTCCAAATGCCAAATAAGTTACCAGAAACAAATGATATATTTGTGAGCAATGTTGTTGTTGTTAATTACCACCGAGTTGGTTGCAACTCATAGTAACTCTGTACAGGGTTTTCTGGGAGCACCTGGTGGGTTTGAACAACCATCCTAAGGTTCAAACTGACCTTATGGTGCAGTGCTTATCCTGCAACACCAGAACAAAAGATGTGAAAATATTGCTTATATAAAAATTTATTTTAATAATTAGAATCCAAGTGATAAAACCATCCAAAATGTTCTTCCTATATTTTACTACTACATCTAATTTTTAACAATACGTATGCCTTTTTAAAGTTACTTCATATTTATGTTTTTGTACTGACAATGCACTAAATTCCCAAGCGACTTAGAAAAGGTGATGGTGGGGGTGTCTTCTCCATCTTATATCATTGCAGTTTTCACTTTAAAGCAATGTAATCCTTTTCTGTTTCTGCCCTAACATTTTATAATTATGTCATTTTACAAGAATTGTGTAATTTACATAACCACCTAAATTGTCATAATTGCTAGAAAGTGCTGAAAAAGCATACGTTAGGCATTTCAGATTCATTTCTGCTCTGTTTTAAACTCATTTGAAATGCCTTCTGCATAAAAATGTTTTTGGTCAACAAAAAAGTAACTTGGGCTTGATTTTGCAGAAGGCTTCTCTTCGTATCCTTCCCGAGCTGAATTCTCATGCTCTTTCAGGTAGTGGCTGAGGTTCTGCTTAAATGATAGAAGGCCCAACAAGATAAACAATCACCTACTTTTGATTTTAAAGAAGAGAAAACAGAGACCCAGAGAGTTTAATTAACTTCATCTCAGTCACACAAACGATCTCTCACAAAGCCAAAGCTAGAAATCAACTTTTCTTGACATCCATGAATTTTCACTGTCCCACACCATAATCCACTGCATTCAGAAAGAGAAATAAGGAAAGGCACAAGAATGGAATGGTCTCTAAACAGTTTTCTCAGCATGCCATTTTCATCATAATTATCGTAACCATCTGTTTTGCTTGGAACAGGCAAAAGAATTTGATATTAAGAAACTAAACTGTCATTCTGTACAACAGAGAATATCAGAAACGGGAGCCTATTTTAGGATAGAGGAGTAAAAAATCAGTTTTATTAGAGCTTTCATCAGTGCAATAGAATGTTACCTATGATCTTTGAAAATTAGTGTCTTAGATAAATTTATACATAAAATTTATTAATAAAAATAAGTTCGTAAAATACTCATAGCATTTGCAAAAAGTTTAATTAAGAATTACATGAGAAAAAGCAGCCCCCAAAAGTTAAGGGTATCTGAAATGTTGCCTAATTCCCGTTATTTAACTCTGCTTCAGTTTCTCCTCTAAAACCACAATTTATTCTTGCAAATTTAAAGACATTATATTAATGTTTATTTTCCTGAAGCTAATTGGCAATTATGTGAATCTATAAAGCTTTGTGGCAATATAAGGGATATGCATAAATAGTCAGCCACATTTTTGGTATTCCTGTTTTTTGCAGGCATACCGTATGTATAATGCGTACTGTACACAACATATACACTCAAAAATATAATAATATTTCTACTAATTCAGATAGAGTTTTGAAATGAAAATTATTTTTAAATGAGTTGATTCATTTATATGGTCAATTTTCCTCAAAATTTACTGTAAACTGTGAATATTAATCTTAGTTTAAATAATGTGAGTGGTGTATCTTTTTTGAAGTCATAAACTTTTCAAGTTATATAAATTATTTGAAAGGACCAATAATACTTTAAAATCACTATTTCAAATGCATTACAATTGTTACAACTTGATCCAGTATCAGAACAAGTAATTACTCATAGTACAGGTACATTATGACTTTCCAGTGGGTGTGAAAAAATTTCATAGGACAGTAAAAAAGAATTCAATTAAATCAAGGGAGAAAAAACCCCACAAATTATTATTTATGCCCCCACCAAAAGGAAGAATAAAATCAAGTTAAGAGGAATTAACTTCCCTCCAGAAAATATAAATTATCATAATAATACTGAAGAAGGAAAAAGGAAAAATATGTGAAACAGTGAAAGTTTTCATAAAGGGATAGCGATAGCTTTGAACGTTAAATAAGAATCAGATTGATAATCAAATCTTGCAGTTTATAGGTGTCATATAGTCTCATAATTTTAGTCAAATGATTTTAGAAGTGTGTTCTTAATCTGAAAGTAGTAGAATAAAGTTCATAAAATTATCTAAAAACAAATGTAAATGTTCCAAATTATAAATGTATATGAGAAAGAATTTATTTAATTCCAATTGTTTGTCAACTAGTAATTTAATATACTTAAGCAATTCTATTCTTACATCAGAATATTAGCAGTATGATCAAATCTCAAAAAAATAAAAATTAAATGAAAACATATAGATAGATATAGATAGTGATAGTGTGTTGCTGTTGTTAAGTACTGTTGAGTTGGTTTCAACTCATAGCCATCTTGTATAGTGTTTCCAAGGCTATAAATCTTTGGAAGTAGTTGGTGAACTCTAACTGCTGACCTTCTGGTTCAAAATCCTTTGTTTATCCTGCACAGTCACTGTGCTCTCCATAGTGAAGGTAAACATGTAGAATACTAAACACATTTTCAGAATTTTATATTAAGTACTTCTTTTACTCATGGCTACTTTCATTTTTCCTTTTCTAAGACTTAATGAATTATGAACTATAGTGTTGAAAGGAAAACAGCCAGAATACTACTCAGAAGCAAGAATGACAAGAATTTGCACTATGTGCTTCAGACATGTTATCAGGGGTAGCTAATCCCTGGAGGACGTCATGCTTAGAAAAGTGGAGGGAAAGTGTCCAAGAAGAGCGTCAATGACTGACACAGTGTCTGAAACAAAGGGCCTAAATATAGCAACAATGAGGAGGATGGGGTAGGAGTGGACAGTATTTCATTTTGGTGTTTGTAACAGTCTTGGTATGGTGCTGTAAGATAAGCACTAGACTGCTAATCACTACGTCAGTAGTTCAAACCCACCAGATATTCCTCAGAAACCCTATACAGGGTAACTATGAGTCAGAACTGACTCGATAACAATAAACAGAAACAACAAGGTGAGTTGAAACTGACTAAATGGTAACTAACAACAACAACAACAACAACAATGAAGCTTAATGTAATAGTCACCCTCCATTTTCTTAATCTCTTGACAATGGGGTGGAAGACCAATAAATCAATCTGGTTTACCAGCCTTAAAAATCTGGACTGACAACCCTACTAATTAGTACATGTTTTTTTGTTTTGTTTTGTTTTTCTCATAAATAAGGTTCATTTCTAAAGCCACAGGTAAAATCCCAAAGTCAGGCATTACTATTTCTTAACACATTTATTTGAACTCCTGGTGTGGCACTATAGGATCTGTATTGGACAGCGAACTACATGGTTCAAACCAATCAGCTGCTCCTTGGAAACCGTATACAGATTAGCTATGTGACAGAACCGACTCAATGGTAGTTAACAAAAACAACACATCTATGCCTCAAGGATTTATAATATACTGTTTATCTGTTTAAATATATATATATATGTTGTTGTTGTTGTTAAGTGCCGTTGAGTCGGGTCCGACCCATAGCGACCCTGTACAGGGTTTCCGAGGGTGTAAATCTTTATGGGAGTAGAAAGCCTCATCTTTCTCCCGCGGAGCAGCTGGTAGTTTCGAACCGCTGACCTTAAGGTTCGCAGCCCGATTCGTAACCACTACGCTACCAGAGCTCCTTATATATATATATATATATATATACACACACACACACACACACACACACATATATATATAAGGAGCTCTGGTAGCATAGTGGTTACGAATCAGGCTGCTAACCTCATGGTCAGCAGTTCGAAACTACCAGCTGTTCCACGGGAGAAAGAAGAGGCTTTCTGCTCCAGTAAAGATTTACAGCCTCAGAAACCCTGTACAGGGTCACTATGAGTCGGAACCGACTCCACAGCACATAACAACAACTATATATATATATATATAGCATGTGTATGTGGATATATATACACATATATAGTATGTGAGGAATATGTACATGGACCAAGAAGTAGTTGTTCGAACAGAACATTGGAACACTGGATGGTTTTTAATTAAAAAAAGGTGTATGGCAGGGGTTAATTCTTTGACCATACTTATTCAACCTTTATGCTGAGCAAATAATTCGAGAAACTGAGTTCTATGAAGAAAAATGTGACACCAGGATTGGAGGAAGACTCATTAACAACCTGCGATATGCAGATGATACAACCTTGCTTGCTGAAAGTGAATAGGACATAAAATATTTACTGATGAAGATCAAAGACCACAGCCTTCGGTATGGATTGCATCTCAATGTAAAGAAAACAAAAATCCTCACCATTGGACCAATAAACAACTTTCTTATAAATGGAGAAAATATTGACATTTTCAAGGACTTCATTCTTCTTGGCTCAACTATCAACACTCACGGAAGCAGCAGTCAAGAAATCAAATGACGCACTGCATTAGGCAAATCTGCTGCACAAGACCTTTTTAAAGTGTTGAAAATCAAAGATGTCAGCTTGAGGACTAAGGTGTGCCTGACCCAGGCCATTGTATTTTCAATAACCTCATATGCATGTGAAATATGGACAGTGAATAAGGAAGAACATAGAAGAATTGATGCTTTTGAGTTATGGGGTTGGAGGAGAATATTGAAAGTGTCATGGGCTGCCCACAGAACCAACAGATCTGTGTTGGAAGCAGTGCAGCCAGAGTGCTCCTTGGAGGCCAAGAAAGAGAAACTTCGTCTCTCAAAGTTTGGATACATTGTCAGGAGGGACCAGTTGCTGGAGAAGAACATCATGTTTGGTAAGGTGGAGGGTCAGAGAAAAAGAGGAAGACCCCCAGTGAGAAGGATTGGGGAAGTAACAGCTCAATGGGCTCAAGTGTGGCAACAACAGTGAGGTTGGCCCAGGATCTGGCAGTGTTTCGTTCTGCTGTGCATAAGATCGCTATGGTAGCTTAGTGATTACAAACTGGGCTGCTAAGCTCAAGATCGGCAGTTCGAAACTACCAACTGTTCCGCTGGAGAAAAATGAGGCTTTCTGTTCCCGTAATGATTTGCAGCCTCGGAAACCCTGTAAAGGGTCACTATGAGTTAGAACCGACTCCACGGTACTTAAAACCAACATATATATATATATATATTTGTTGTTGTGATGCTTTCTTCTTTTCTTTCCTTCTCTCTCTTGCTCCCTTTTCTTCTTCCTTCCTCCATCTTTGTTTCATATTGTTGTTGCTGCTGTGAAGTGCTGCCGAGTCAGTTCCAACCCATAGCGACCATGTATAGGGTTTTCAAGGAGCAGCTGGTGAACTTGAACCGCTGACCTTACAGTTCAAAAGGCTTTGCAGTCTGGCGCATTAACCCATAGCGCCATACCAGGACTCCTTTATTCATACTACTTTTGACTAATTTATGGTTTATGTATTGTCTTTTTTCTCCCTTTAAGTGATTGGCTGTGAAATGAATAGGGAATGATAGACTTATATTTTAAAGTTGTATGTTCAGTCCACTAATGTGCCAACCAAATAGATATTAATTTGAACAATGAGAAAATAGTGTTTTGCCTAAATAAAGCATATATGTGTTTCATTTTTCTAATATTTTACATCTTTTCAGATAATTTTTAAAAAGGCAATTTGAATTTTAGTTCATATAAGGTTTACGCACAGGAGAAAATCTATGTGTAGGGCACATAGCACTGACTAAATTATTTTTGTTGTTGCTAAGAGCCTTTGAGTCAGCTCTGACTCCTAGGGACCCTGTAGATGGTGTCCTAGGAGCAGTTGGTGTGTTTGAACTGCCGACTTCATGGCTCAAACTGACCTTGCAGTGCAACTAATTAAACCTCAGCGCCCCAGCAGGACTGCAAATAAATTATAGTCGTATCGATTATTATTACTTTGCATAAAGTCAGAATTACATAAGTTAAAAAGAAAAAGTAGTCGTTTGGATGAGTTCAGTTCACAATGACAGGTAATTGGTAATAAGGACATACATCAAAGGAGCAGTTGGGTACACTGTGAAGAGAATATTAGTTGACATCTGTTGCCATCAAGTTAGTTCCAATTCAAAGAACTATTCCTATGGCACTAAAACTTTATGGCAGCTAACAGCCAAATCTTTCTCCCATGGAGCGGCTGGTAAGTTTGAACTGTTAATCTTTTGATTAGCAACCGAGCATGTAACCACTTTGCTATCAGCACTCCTTATTTGTTATGAAACTTATCTTAGTGTACTTGGAAATTAATTTTCAAAGGTTTTTTGAAATATTGTAGAATGTCTTGGCTGAGGACTTAAATATTTTTTAAGCTTCATCTTCTTTTTTTTTTTTTTACTTGTCAAAGGATTTAGAGACTTCTAAAGCAATGATTATATCACAGTGAAGAAGGATTTTGTTTTGTCAGCAACCATGCACCTTCCAAGAGAGCTAGATGAATGCCCACTCCCAATGCCTAACTTTGTAGCTCCTTTTGCTGTTTGTTTCCGCTCATTCATTTTGCATCCGTGTTCGGCTTGCATCTGTTTATGTGCTTGTCTATTATTCATCTACAGGATAACTGCTCAGCAGTCGTTACTTCCTTTCATATCTTTTCTGCATCTTTTGTTTCCATGGGTTGTTTTGGCAATAAAACCAAGAAAAGGGTACAAAGCTTATAAAAAAAAAAGTGCAGTTGGAACATCATGTTTTTACAGCTCTAGGAACATTACTGTTGATTTCAAAAAGTTTTTTAAAAACACTAAAATGTAGCTGTGAAAGTTTAAAACTCATAGGTATGATAAATTTGAAAATCTGAGAGAATGGAATTTTTAAAAATATTTTCTAAAAATACTCACTACTGTTTGATCTTTACTTGGGAGGCTGTCTTGTGTAATTTTCCGTAGACTGTATATTATAATATCAAAAATTCAAACAGCACAATCACAGTAATCCTTGCATTTATATAGCACTTCATAATTTTATTATGTGTTTACTCTTTCATTATGTCCTCTCATCTTCCTAGGTAGATAATTAGCATTTTCATTTTAAGGATGCCAAATGGAGACTTACTTACTATATGAAATTGTTTGCTAAGGTCAAAAGGTCAAAGAATCTATGATCCTAGACTAGACAAATCCTTATAATATAAAATTGCCCTAACTTCCTGTGGGCCTATGATATCATTTGGGAATGTTAGATTTTGTAAGCATCGACATGTGAGTGACTTTAAACCATTTTGTGTTCCCTAACACAATAAGCCTCTTTTCATCTGTCAGTTTGCCATACTATGGTAACTTGTGTATTGCTGGGATAATGGAAACTATGTCACTGGTATTTTAAATTCCAACTGGAGCATCCATGGGGGGCAAGTTTCAACAGAGCTTCCAGACTAAGACAGACAAGGATTAGGAGAAGTGAACCAATTATGAAGGGTTAGCTACTGTAACCTTACTAATAGCAGTGGAACACTGTCTGATATAATGCCAGAAGGTGAGCTCCTCAGGTTGGAAGGCACTCAAAATATATCTGAGGAAGAGCTGCTTCCTCAGAGTAAAAGACAAGCTTAATGCAAAAGTCCATTAATAATCTGAACTTGGAATATATGAATCTAGAAAAATTGGAAGTCATAAAAATGAAGTTTGATAACCTATGCATTAATGAGCTGAAATGAACTGATACTGGTCATTTTTAATAGGTCAATCATACAGTTGACTATGCCAGGAGCAAATAATTGAAGAGGAATGACATCCTAGTCACAGTCAAAAAGAGCATCTCAAGATCTATCTTGAATTCAATGTTGTCTGTCACAGGATAATATCCATACATATGGCTATGAGGAAGACCAGTTAATACCACAATTATTCAAATTTATGAACCAGCCACTAAAGCCAATTTGATGAAATTGAAGAATTCTGCCTACCTGATTGGTCTGAAATTGATCAAGCATGGAATCAATATGCATGAATCATTACTGGTGACTGGAACGCAAAAGTTGAAACAAACAAGAAGGATCATTAGTTCAAAAAATAAGGCCATGGTGATAGAATGATATTGGAGATTGCATGAATGAATTTTGCAGGACGTGTGATTTACTCATTGAAAATACCTTTTTTCAACAACATAAAAGGTGATTCTACACATGGACCTCACCAGGTGGAATACACAAGAATCAAATTAACTACGTCTATGGGAAAGAGTGTAGTGGTTACAAATCAGGCTGCAAACCGCAAGGTCAGCAGTTTGAAACTACCAGCTGTTCCACGGGAGAAAGATGAGGCTTTCTGCTCCCGTAAAGATTTACAGTCTCAGAAACTCTGTACAGGGTAGCTATGAGTCGGTACCGACTCCACGGCACATAACCACTACCACCACCATGGAAAGAGATGATGGAGAAGCTCAATATCATCAGCCAAAATCAAGTCCAGAGGCTGACTGTGGAACAGACTAACAACCATTGTGGTTAAGTGGCGTCAAGTTGGTTCTGACTCATAGCAAGGAGCTTGAACTGCTGATCTTGCAGTTCAAATGGCTTCACAGTCTGGCACATTAATCCACAGCACTACACCAATACTCCAGACTAACAATCACTTGTATGAAATTTCAGGTTGAAATTAAACAAAATTAAAGCAAGTACACAAGTTCCAAAATATGACCTCAAATATATTCCACCTGAATTTAGAGAGCATCTCAAGAACATGTGACCAAAACCCAAAATAGTTCTGAAATGACATCAAGAAAAACATACATGAAGAAAGTAACAGGTCATTTAAAAGACAAGCAATGCTCATGGAAGCAGAAGCTAAGAAATCAAAGGAGGTATTACATCAGGTATATGTGCTGCACAAATCTTTTGGAAAGTTTTGAACATCAAAGATGTCAGTTTGAGGACTAAGAGGCTCCTGATCCAAGCCATGGTATTGTCAGTCACCTCACATGCATGTGAAAGTTAGACAATGAATAAAGAAGACTGCAAAGACTCGATGTATCTGAATCAATTATGTTGGAGAAGAATATTGAAAGTACCACGGACTGCCAGAAGGACAGAAAAATCTGTTTTGGAAGAAGCACAGGCAGAATGCTCCTAAGAAGCAAGAATGGCAAAATTTTGTCTTACTTATTTTGGACATATTGTTAGGAAGGGCCAGTTTCTGGAAAAAGACATCATGTTTGATGAAGTGGAAGTTCAGCAAAGTATAGGAAGACCCCCCAATGGGAATCACTGGCCAAAAGCAGCAACAACGGGCTCAAATATAACAATTGTGAGGAATGTGTAGGACTTGGGCAGTGTTTAGTTCTGTTGTGCATAGCTTTGCTATGAGTCAGACCTACTTGATGACAACAAATAGCAATAACCTATTAAGACTGTACAGATAATTTTAAACTGCAGTCAACTTGTTCATTAGTGTTCATTCAACAAAACAAAGTACTGCCCATCCTACACTATCCTCACAATTGTTACTGTGTTTGAGCCCACTGTGGCAGCCACTCTGTCAATACAACTCTTTGTCCATTTTCATCTTTTTCACTTTCTACTTTGCCAAGCATAATGTATTTCTTCAGGAATTGGTCTCTCCTGATGACATTTTTTAAAATACATGAAATGCAATCTTGTCATCCATGCTTCTAAAGAGCATTATGGTTGTACTTTTTCCAAGACAGATTTGTCTGTTCTCTTGACAGTTCATGGTGTATTCATTATTCTTTGTCAAAGCTTCTATTTCAGCATATTCATGAACACTCTGAGTGTCTCCAACACATTCCAAAATAACATTCCAACTGTATACAATAACTTAAAAATCAAAACAGAAACATTGATATGGAGTTAATTTTGATTGATAGCAATTATTTTAATGTATAATTGTGCTCCAGAGATATTTTACCCTGTTAATTTTCAGAAACAGATCCTTCCAAGTCACCTCTAGTTGAGCTTGAACCAGCAATTTCTTGATTAGTTGTTAAGTGCTTAACCATTTATGTTACCCAGGGAATATAGGTCTCCCCAGACAATATTATTTTTTATATATCTGGTTCAACATGCCAGATTGGACCCAATGTATAATTCTTACACTATTTCCAGCAAAAAATGTTTGAAGGTCTATGTCTTCATTAGGGATTGCTGCTAAAACATAAATGTCACAAGGGTTGACTTTAACAAACAGATTTTTATTCTCATATTTTTCAAGAGGCTAGAAGTTTGAATTCAGGGTACCAGGTACAGAGGGAGACTTTCCCTCTCTCTGTTGTTTCTGGGGGAAGATCCTGTCTCTCTTTATCTTGTTTCTTGGTTTCCTAGAGACCTCATGTGGTATGGCATCTACCTTTCTCTATCTGTGCTTTTTTGTTTCTTGCTTAATTTGCTCCTTTATATTTCAAAAGAGATTGATTCAAAATATACCCCACACTAATATTGCCTTCTAAGGAGCTCTGGTAGCGTAGTGGTTACGAATCGGGCT